>NC_139020.1:190154665-190388404 GCF_964662115.1 Mustela nivalis
AAGGTGTCAGCAGGGCTGTTTTCTCCTAAAGCCTCTATCCTTGGTCTTCCCTCTTTGTCTGTCTGTGTCCTAATCTCTTTTAATAATTTTAAAAATTTTTTTATAAACATATAATGTATTATTAGCCCCAGGGGTACAGGTCTGTGAATTGCCAGGTTCTAATCTCTTTTTATGAGGGACCAGTCATACTGGATTAGGGGCCACCCATATAGCCTCATTTAAAGGCTCCTCTCTCCAAATACAGTCGCATGAGGTATTAGGTTAGGACTTCAGTATATGTATTTGTGTGGGGGCATTGGGGAGGGGAGGACACAATTTAGCTTGTAACGGAACCCACTGTTTACTGGGCGTGGGAGGTGGAGCCACTGTTAGTGGGTCTAAGAAAAAGCATGGCAATAATACCTACAAGGTGACAATTCCAAATAACATCTTTCAGAATTTCATTTTCATGGGTGACTTCAATGCCGGCTGTAGCTATGTCCCCAAGAAGGCCTGGAAGAACATCCGCTTGAGGACTGACACCAGGTTTGTCTGGCTGATAGGGGACCAAGAAGACACCACAGTCAAGGGGAGCACCAGCTGTGCATATGACAGGTAGGAGGCACCTGCCCGACGCAAGCTAGCCCACACAGTATTTGATATGCCTCAGGAAAGGCAACCCACCTCAGCCCATTAGATTTCAGGCTCACCCATTAGGTACTTGTGCAGTGTGCAACCTGCATCACCACGCCTGGGAGCCCTGAGCGTTGTAGCTTAGTTATGGCTAGTGCTGGCCTGGCTTCAAATCCTGCCTCTACCACTTCCTGTCTGTAACCAAGAGACTTAAGCTCTGTGTGTCTTTGCTTCCTGGCCTGTAAGACAGGGATTGTCGTGAAGCCTCATTCATGGAGCCATGAGGAGGAGTAGATGAAGTAGTATGTGTCTTCTCACACAATGCGTGGCAGATGGTAGTGCTCCACACACTTACTGGCTGTTAATTATTTCATCACAAAGACATACCAGAATTTAGTCACTCAAATCCCCCATCATCGAGCTTAGGTTATTGCCAAGAGTTTGCTAGCGTAAGCACTGCTGAAACGGACGATCCATAAGAGACCAGTTAGAACAAGGGTCTTTCCACTCTCAAAGCTTTTGCTGTACGTTCCTAGATGCAAATACATACCTTTAAGTAACAGCATTCTCAGGGTTCCTGGCTGGCTCAGTCAGTGGAGCACGTGTCTCTTGATTTTGGGGTGTGAGTTCAAGCCCCACGTAGGCTAAAGTGCCTACATTAAAAAAAAAAAAAAAGTGCTTGTAAAATCTCCCTGGGGATTTTCAGTTAGCTTTCACTTTTGCTCCTTAAATCAGGACATGTGGGAGGCACTCAAAACATGTGAATGTTCCTGATCTTCCGTGGTTCCCAGAGCCCAGCGTGCCTCCAAGGAAGCATGAGATGGCTTCTGCCAGAAGACAGCTGTTCTCACTTCTCTAGTTTTGAGGTCAGGCTTTCACTTCCATCCCATGACCTCATTTGTTCCTCTTGGAGCTTTCAGGGCTGGTGTATCCTTTGCAGAAGTCCCTACTCCAGTTCCCAAGAGTGGAATCGCCCTAGCATTAAGGAAAGGTGAATGGAGGCAGGAAGTCCCAGGAGCCTGGGCCACCCCACAACCTACTGCAACCCTGGTGCCTTCACTCCTCTTCTTACTTTGAGGGTTTGCCAGCTAAGTGGGTTGGAGATGGCCACTTGCCCACTTGCCTTGGGCAGATCAAGGCCATTCTGCAGCCCCATTCTTCTCCCCTGGCCAACAAGGGGGAGGTGATCAAAAATAATGAAGCTGAAGAACAGTGCATCACCAGGAAAGATGCTCACAGTAGATTAGGAGGGGTGGGGGAACAGGTTAAAAATGTGTTTACTAAAAGAACCTCGGGTTTAGACACATATATGCCAAAGGATGGCAGGATTACATGTGATTTTTTTAAAGATTAATTTCTCATTTGTTGCTCTGGATTTTCTATATTTTCTGGACTGGCATATATATTTTATGTTTTTTTACTATATTTAATTAATTTATTTATTTGTCAGAGAGAGAGAGTGAGAGAGAGAGTGCACAAGCAGTGGAAGCAGCAGGCAGAGGGAGAACCAGGCTCCCCTCTGAGCAAGGAGCCCAATGTGGGACTCAGTCCCAGGATCTTGGGTTCATGACCTGAGCCGAAGGCAGATGCTTAATTGACTGAGCCACCTAGGCGTCCCTCTTTTATGCTTTTCTTAAAAGAGTTATAAATTTCTGGGGTGCCTGGCTAGCTCAGTCGGTAGAACATGCAACTCTTGATCTTGGGATGTGCGTTTGAGCCCCATGTTGGGCATGGAGCCTACTTTAAAAATGAAGAAAATTTTAAAAAATTAAAGGGATGTACATTTCTAATTAGGGGAGTAGGATGAAATGGTCTCAATTCAAGTCTTTATTCTGTGGACAAATATTTATTGAACACCTCCCATGAGCTGTGAACTCCTGGACATGAAAGCTGCCAAGAGCTGGCCTGTGCAAGGAGCAGCCTCAGGAGAGCCTTCAACAATCAGCTGACCTGCCCACACATGTCCGTAGAAGCCAGAAATAGAGGCACCTTAACTATGTTGCTCTTGACTCTCTGGGTCTGAAGGATGGCTTGAAGAAATCGCCAAGAGAATGGAAAGAGTTTACTTGTGGATTAAGCTCAGAGTTAACCATGGTGGAATTGGTAACAAACACAGGAAACCAAATCAGTCAGTTGGAATTAGGAAAAGCTCAGTGGATGGTCATGACCTGGCAGTTGACTCACCTTGTCCTTCCTCAGTCAGTCGGTGCGGGCCATGTAGGCCCCAAATGTATCACTCCACGTGGGGTATATTAGAGTCCATCTTTCCAAAACTCACTTAACTACCATGTTCCCAGTTTTTGCTGTCGTTACAAAGCAACTATACCTCGGTTTTTCCCTGTATTTGTCTTTAAATTTATTCATTTGTAATGAAATAAATTAATTTTTAAAAGAAATTTCAGGGGTGCCTGGGTGGCTCAGTTGTTAAGCGTCTGCCTTCAGCTCAGGTCATGATCCCAGGGTCCTGGGATCGAGCCTCATGTTGGGCTCCTTGCTCAGTGGGAAGCCGGCTTCTCCCTCTCTCACTCCCCCTGCTTGTGTTCCCTCTCTCGCTGTGTCTCTCTCTGACAAATAAATAAATAAATAAATAAATAAAGGAAATTTCATACTAAGGTAAGAAAATAGCATTATTTGTCATAAATCGAAAATAACTAAAAACATAAGCCCAGTGAAACTGAACAATGTTAAATTTTGCCTTAATTATCTTGCTTACAGAGTGCTTGGTGATTTCAGCCTGCTCTGTCTTGGTTAAAATGGGAGCTTAGAGTGTTATTAAAGATAAGCCAGGGACGCCTGGGTGGCTCAATGGACTAACCATCTATCTTCAGCTCAGGTCATGATCTCAGGATCCTGGGATCGAGCTCTACATCGGGCTCCCTCCCCACTGAGCAGGGAGCCTGCTTCTTCCTTTCCCTCTGCCCTCCACACCCCCACCCCATGTGTGCTCCCAATCTCTCTCTCTAATAAATAATTACAATATTTTTTAAAAAGATAAGTCAGTACCTTTCTTCATAACCGAATCAGGAAAAGTGAAAGATAATTGCAAGGGGAACAACATTCTCAGTATGTAAGTCATTGATCCACGATGTGGTGTCCATGTTTCATACAAAATCTTCTCTTCCACCTACAGGGCTACTGCCCATACAGGGAAACACTGTGTGCTGGTGCCCACAGAGCTGCAGTAGGGGATGAGCCAATTTCCCCAATCTTAGGCACTGTCCTAAGGGAGACAAAACCAGGCCTGGAATTTGAACACCACATGAAAGAGCCAGGCTGCTCAGTCAATTCCAGAGGTCAAACAGGAAACTCGGTTTGTTTCACAAATCAACGAGGTGGATTAATAGGACTGTCTTCTCCCCCTTTTCTCCAGGATCGTGCTTAGAGGACAAGAGATCGTCAACTCTGTTGTTCTCAAATCAAACAGCACCTTTAACTTCCAGAAAGCTTATGGGTTGACCGAGGAGGAGGTACAGCTGCCATCTTTGTCTTTCTGTACCACTGTCCTGGGAGATGGGTTGGTGTCACCCTTTGAGGCCACCACTGGAGATACAACATAGGGCCATTGGACCCCCGAGTCTCAAAGTCTATGATTCATTCTATGGCTTGAAGACCTACCTAAATTTCTGGTTGAGCTGGTCCAAGGATGACACTCACTAGTGTGTGCTCTACTGCATGACTTTAGGTGTTTTATTTTCCCACCTTAAGCCTGAATTTGTTCACTAAAATGACAGTCTCTGAATTCCCAAATTCATCTCCCTTTTCTCTTTATAGGCTTTGGAGGTCAGCGACCACTTTCCAGTTGAATTTAAACTACAGTCTTCAAGGGCCTTCACCAACAGCAAGAAATCTATCTCTCCGAAGAAGAAAAAGGTCCAACGCTCCTAGATACAAGGGAGCCATTGTACTAACCATTTCTTGTCTCTAAATAAAACAGCTCTAAGACGCATGAGCTGCTGCCTGCACTCAGGAAACAAGACTGGTCCAACTGTTTTCATCTTCAACATGAATTTAATCTGTCTTGAATTGGGGGTGTCTGGATGGCTCAGTCAGTTAAGCATCTGCCTTCAGCTCAGGTTATGATTCTGGAGTCCTGGGGTCCTGGGCTCGGCAGGGAGCCTGCTTCTCCCTTTCCCTTTGCCCCTCCCCCTCTTATGTTTTCTCTCTCTCTCTCTCAAATAAATAAATAAAAATCTTTAAAAATTTTTGTCAAGTTGGGAGGAGAGTCTCCTATTATCCTACTTGGGCTATATCTTCCCTGAATTACCCAAAAGGAAACTGGGGGCTTTTGCAGACCTAAAGGATAGTCTTCATGTCCCAAGGAGAGCCTCATCAGCTGTCACTGCCTCTGCTCAGCCCTGCCATGAAAGAGGCTGCCGGAGGAGGAAGAACATTAGCTTCCAGTCTTCATGGAGTGGATCCTAGTCCACAGGAAATGACCAGGAAGGCCAAGGCCTCCACTGCACCCCATGATTTGGGCCCTTCACTCTCTGAGGAATCTACTTCCTCTTGTCTGAGGTCAGGATAGTGATCATGTCTCACAGGGATCAAGAAGGAAGGCTATCCCATCTGGTCTCCCTGCCTCTAAATTGTCCTCCAACTCAGCCACCCCAGTACCTACCAGTGCCATCCTTTGGAATTGCATTCTGACCATGGTCCACCTGCTCTCCCATTCCTGCTTCTAAATCCCTCAGACACTCCCATCACCCACATCGAGAGAGCCCAGAGGTTTTGGATGCCTACAAGGGTCTGTATTTTGTGGGGTATCATGTCAGCCTTGCCTTTGTCCCACCTTGCACTTGGTGCCTCACGGGACTGCCCCTTCCCTGCACGTTCCAAGCCTCCCTCCTCCTAGGCTTTGAGGAGGCTAGCTGGCTGGCAGAGACTCAAGGATTTTGTTATAATTCTGCAACCAAAGAGCTGCAGAGGAGTCCTGCCGAGAAGCACCATTTTACCTGTATCCATGGTGACCATTTTTGTTTGTTTGGCTTTGCTTTCTCTTGTATTGTTTCTTTTGTTCAAATAGTACCTGGGCATGGCTAAATATGCAGGCATTCCAAAGCATAAGCAGTGATAAGGATTGCTGCCCCGGGACCCCACCCCCTAGTTGACTGTGTCAGATGCAACTCCTCTTACCAGCTTATGCATTCTTTCAAGAAAATCTATGAATAATCAGCACCATTATGTGACTCCCCAAAATAGAGCATTAGCATCCTATAAGCAGGGTCCACCCCCTGATTATTTTCCTTAATATATCAGGGACAATGTGACTTTTGATATAAGAAAGAAACCATGAGCCTGATTTTTAAAATTTGGTTGCATCTGAGCAAGGGAATAAAATCAAAAGGGGTTGGCTTAAATGGGAAAATTGTTTCTCTCCAAAAACCCAATGACCCTCAGAGCTCTTGTTGGAACTGGGGGTGGGGGCAGGTGGCAAGGCTATAAAGCTTCTGTCATCCCTTCTGAACAGGGCTCACAGGCCCAGGAAAACTTCCAGTTTCTAAGGTCCAAAATGGTCAAGCAGGCAATTCCCAAAAGAGCATATTTTGGAGGATAGGATCATGCTTTTGCCCTAAAGGTCAGTAGCACAGTGGGCCAAGAGCCCTGTGCTTGGTGGGGAAAAGTTGGCCAGACACTAAGTGAGCTTGTCAATGGTTCTGAGCTGGTCTCTGCTACCCTGCGGCCTCCTTGGTGACAAGACATCCCTCTATCCCTGCGCTGAAGCAGCTTCCCAGAGCCACAGGCCCCGCCAGCGCCCATTCCTGGCAAACTCTGCCAGACAAGAAGAGACGGAGTGAGGCTGTTTCTTTCTGGTCACAAACTAACAGAGCCACAGACATGCTCCCATCCCTCTGGGTCACGTAGTCTGCCTGGGGCAAGGAACCCTTGCAAATTTTGGGGAAGGAGGGTATACCCTGGTTGTGTGTATAACCTTTCAGCTTTGGCTTTGTACAGAGGGTTTGAAACTTGTATGCACCGGAATCCCAGAGGACCTGTTATGCTGATCCCAGGTCCCAGGCTCCCAGAGTCTGTCTCAGAAGCTTGGAGTGGGGGCAGGGTGGGAGCCTGCATTTTTATTTTTAATTAATTAATTTATGATATATATATAGAGAGAGAGCGTGCATGCACACGAGCAGGGGTGGAGGGCAGAGAGAAAGAGACAATCAGACTCCCCACTGAGCAGGGAGTCCAACACAGGACTCGATCCCAGGACCCTGAGATCATGACCTGAGCTAAGGCAGACGCTCAACCAACCCAGCCATCCAGGTGCCTGAGGAACTGCCTTTTCAACAAGCTCCCAGGTGACCTGAGGATGAGACTCTTCTTTCATTCTTTATCGAGGGACCAGATCTTGAACTCACTCTCCCAGCTCTGCTTCGGGACAAGAAGTGTAGAGTGATCCAGGACTCTGGCTCACTTTGGAGTCATACTCTGCACTACCTTGGAGCTCTGGGATTCTGAGCCGCCCACTTGCCCTCAGTTCCCTTATGTCTAAAACGAGGCTAATGAGAGAACCAACCTCAGAGATGAAGTTTAAGTAATGAATGTAACATACCAAATACGTGCCTCACACTTGGTAAGCCCTCCAAAGATGGAGGCTGTATTTTAACAATAGGACTTGCTCCATCAAAGGATGGCCCACCTGCAGTCTTTGGGTACAAAGGTCTCTCATTTCACTGCTTTGAATTGTTGCCATATGAGGAATCAGACTAAGGTTCCATTGCTTTATCTTTGACCACAAAAAGCATTTCGGCAAGTGAAACTTGAGACATGAAGACGTGTCTCCATCCAGGCCCTGTTATTATCAGTTTCTATTCAACACCCTTTCCTGCCGCAAACACAGACACCCCTCTGTGTTAATGTTTAGTATTCCTCGTCCTGTCCCTGCTGGGATGGGAGACCGGGGTGGGGAGTACCGGGAGCTTCTCTAATTCAGCAGCCCTGGCTCCTATCTTTCCCTTGGATTGGAGAAGGCAAGTATAAAGGACAGTTGTCAAACCAGGAAAGGAAAAGGTGACAGACTAGAGGCCACATCTGTCTTCCCTCCTGGAGGGAGCAAAGGGGTCTGGCCAAGGCAGGTGTGCGGGTGAGAGACGTTTCCACCTGCATCGGCTGCCGAGTCTCCCCCATTAAGGCATCCACCCCATGGTCCTGAGGACAGAGGCACCGTGAGGAGCCCACATTCCCATGTCGCTTACTCACAGGTCACATCTGGGAGAAGGAACAGGTAACCAAGGTCCACGGAACTCGGGCACCAGCGGTTTCAAGCTTCGGGACTCAGGAAAGCTACTGAATTCCATAAAACTGAGGGAATCTCGAGAAAACAAGGAGCCGTGCAGGGAGCATTGCGCAAATATACAAATGCGCATGCGCGTGCACGTGCACAGGCACGCGCGCGCTCGCGTTCACACACACAGACGTACGCACGCACGCACGCACGCACACGCCTCTTCTGAGAAAATAGTGTGGGAAACAGTGCATACCCTGAATGGACTGGAACAACGGGACATTTTCTAGCCAGATGGTCGCTTGGTTCCCAAAGTCTCCACGTAGCTGAGACTGAGCTGCAGACAAACATCAGGCCTCATGGGGCCAAGAGCCGAGGGCGGCTGCCATAGGCCAAGCCACGGACTCTCCTTGGGTGGCATCAGCGGCCCCCGCACTGGTCCCACCACTCCCACCCTAGCCTCCTACAATCTGGTCTCCTCCCAACAACCAGGATATACTTACTAAAATGCAAATCTCCTGCTGTTGCCTCCCTGCTAAAACCCTCAAGGGCTCCCCACTTCTCTTCTGGGTAAAGACCCCAGTCCTTTTCATCGAAGCCCTGTATATCTTGGCCTTCACTTACTTCTCCAACTCCACTTTCAACCATTACACCTTCTAGCCACAACGTGTAGTTCTTCAGTTCTTCATGCTCTCCCCAGCTTCTGGGCTTTGTACTGGCACCCCTACTCCCATCACCCCTTTTCCCCATCACCCCCATCCGCTTCGCTAATTTCTTCTCATTCCTCAAAACTCAGCTTAAATCTCACTCAGTCGGGGAGGCCTTTTCTCACTAGCTTCCCCCAGTCTTTCTACGACCCTCCATTACATCTTCCCACAGTGCTCTTCAGGTCCCTTTCCTAACCCTCATTACCTGTACAGCTGGTTGCTTAGTGTTTGCCCCCACTCCCAATCATCAGCCTCTATGATGGCAAAGCTGTGTCTTCGTAGTCACTACTCACAGTTTTTGTAGAGTTAATGAAACACTGGGGCACTACTGTGCCATCTTGGAGAAAAAGGTAAAAGCCCTTTCATAGTCATCCTTTAAAGCAATTTTTTTTTTTTTTTTTTTGGAGCGAATAGTAGTGGAGAGAGTCCGCTTTTTCCTCTACCCCAGCCTGCTGCCCCAACTCATGCTTTCTCTCTCTCTCTGTCAAATAAATTAAAATAAATTAAATTAAATTAAAAGCCCCAAACCAAAACAATACAAAGAAAACTGACCTGCTTTCTAGTGTATTCAAGTTTCTCAAAGAATATTTGAAGGATATAAAATGGGATGGCACCAGGGATAGATGAACTAAAATTCAGCTAAACCTCACCTTGAACTTGACCTCTACCCTCCTACCCTGGACTTTTTTTTTAATCTTTTTTTTTTTTTTAAGATTTTATTTATTTATTTGACATAGAGAGATCACAAGTAGGCAGAGAGGCAGGCAGAGAGAGAGGAGGAAGCAGGCTCCCCGCTGAGCAGAGAGCCCAATTTGAGGCTCAATCCCAGGACCCTGATATCATGATATCATGACCTGAGCTGGAGGCAGAGGCTTAATCTACTGAGCCACCCAGGTGTGCCCTACGGACTTTTTCACATACTATTCCCTTAGCCTAAAGCACCCCTTCCCTCTTTACTCCTCTTCCCTGCACACATGATGTTCCTGTCTCCATATGCTTGAGGCTTTCATAGCCTTCAAAACTCCATGCAAATCTCCCATCTTAGAAAGATGAATGTCACATGCAGACACACACACACACACACACACACACACACACTCATACACACTCACACACCTTTCCCAAACAAGTACTTGCCCACCGGCACATATTGTCCAGGGGCTCAGGGTCCAGCTGTTTGGTGCAAGCCCATGTTCCTCCCTCATAAGTACCCTGATGGCAGGAGAAAAAAAAAAAAAAAAAAAACCTATGTTTGCCATTTGCAAAAACTTCTGCTGACACACTCTTTTCTGGGAAACTCTCCTACTTCCCCCACCAAGGAGCCTGGAAGCTTCAAAAAAAAAAAAAAATTTATGTATTTTGAGATTCTTACTTGTTTGAGATACTTTAGTAGTTTCATAGAGGTTAGAGCTGAATATATCCTTAAAGATAATAATAAGAAGAAATAATAGCTGCCACTCATAGTCATGGTATATACTCTCTCACTAAATTCCAACCATGGCTCTAAAAACATGGGGTCTGTTGTCATCTCCATTTCATAAATGAGGAAACTGAGGCCCAGAGAGGTTGAATAACCTGCCCATAGTCACACAGCTGGTGAGTAGTGGAGTCCCGTGTGACTCTCCCAGAGGCCCAGTAGCCTCTGGGCTTAGGGCTTATGATAGTTTTTTTTTGTTTGTTTGTTTTTTTGTTTTTTTTTTTAATTTATTTGACAGAGATCACAGGTAGGCAGAGAGGCAGGCAGAGAGAGAGGAGGAAGCAGGCTTCCTGCTGAGCAGAGCCCGATGCGGGGCTCGATCCCAGGACCCCGAGACCATGACCTGAGCCGAAGGCAGCGGCTTAACCCACTGAGCCACCCAGGCGCCCCAGGGCTTATGATAGTTTTAAGGGCCACAGAAATTTTTTCTTTCAGAATAAGAAGGAATAAGATGAAGTTTTAGGTTGAGGAAAGATATTTTAATATATAATATTAAGATATTTGTGCTTATACCAACAGAGTTTAAATATAACTTTTAATATTTTTCTATGGAAGAAGGGGTGCACGAAGGCAAAATGCCTGGGGACCATGATAGTCATCCTGTGGCTCTGGTGGAGTCAAAGCTCAAATCAGGTCAGTCTGTCCTAAAAGGTCATGTTTCCACTAGGCCAGTCTGACCCCATTTTATAGGTCAGAAAATTGAGGTCCAAGGCCACACGGCAGGTGAATGGTCAACCCCAGCCCTAGAGCCCAGGTCTCTGCAGGCCAACTGCCAGGCTCTGTGGTCTGACAGCACCACCTGGTGGTCTTTCTGGGGACTTCCTTTTAATCAAAGGATGAACCTACAGAGAGGGTACAGACTGGGATATTCCCAGGAAGCAGCCACGAGCTAGTCTGGCCTTGGGTTCCACCCCTTGGCAGCCAGGCTAAGGAGCCAATGCATGCTCTTTTCTTAGGTTGTCAGCAGATTTCACACACTCCCCGACCCCCCACCCCCGCCTCAGGGTAACAGTTATCCCTAGAGTTAATATTCATAGAGTACTTAGATCAGCCTGTTCAGTAGGAATAGCATGTGAGCCGAATGTAATCTGAAATCTTCTATTAGCCACATTAAGAAAAGCAAAAATAAATAAATAAATAAACAAGTAAATGTAATTTGAATAATATATTTTATTTAACCCAGGGGTGAGTACATGACAGCCTGTAGGTCAAGTCGAGCCCACTGCCTATTTTTTTAAATAAAGCTTTACGGGCACACAGCCACACCCATTTGGTTATGTATTATTTATGGCTGCCTTTAACCTGTAACTGCAGAGTTGAGTAGCTGTGGAGTTGAGACTGGATGGCTCCCAAGTGGAAAATACAACTAGTCCTTTCCAGAGAAAGTCTGCCAATCGCTGGTTTAATCCAGCATCCAAGTCTGAAATGACAGACTTTGTCTTTTCAGCATGTAACTCAATATAACAATCATTAGATAGTTTACCTTTTTTATCATATTAAATCTTCAAGTTTTTGTGTATCTTTTATGCTTACAACACATTTCAAGGGCTCAATGGACCCGTGTGGCTTATGCCTACCGATTGCCACAGTGCAGCCTTGGAAAAATGCCCGTACATAGTAAATGCCACATTGGAGTTTTGTTAAATACATACACAAATAAATTCCTCAGAAGAAGTAAGCCTAACATCCTGGGACATTCACTGTTTGTAATGAATCTCTTTCCCGAGCCTCTAGAACGGTGCTAGCTACGGAGTCCCCTCCTTGAGAGAATTGAGAAAATCATCACTTAAATCAATTTCACACCATGCCAACTTCAGTGTCTCCTCTGTGCTCCCAAAGTGCCCACCTTCCCCATCACAAGCCCTTCTCAGTCTGCACTGTGAACTCCCAGAAGGTGTGGCCCCTGATCCCACAGGAGCAGTCAGATCCATGGCTGTTGCAATCACATGGCCCCTGGAGGAATCCAGGGTGTTCTTTGGTATTTGAGTACATTCAGCAGGTTGTTGCCAAGCACCTCTGGTGTGCATGCAAAGCCAAAGTGTGAATTCCATTTGAATCACACGCACACTTTGGCCCTCACTCACATCCTCTGCCTCTTGCTCTTCCCCACTCCAGAACTTTCCTGAAGTCGATGAGGGAAAGCCAGGCCAATTAGCTCAAATCTCAGCTGTAGGGAGCCTGGCTCGTCTGTGAAGCTGTACTAAGAGGCTGACCAGAAGAGACACAACTCTCTCAGCCTTCACACACCTAGAAGTCATGGAATGCGTTCTCACCAACAGGACGTGACGGGAGGCGACATTGGTCCGTTTCGGACCAAGGCAGTTAAGAATGGGTGTGTTCTCCCCAGACTCTGTCTCTTCCCTTGTCCCCAGCTGGATGCAGAGAGACTCAGGGAAAGACCCTGAAGCCCTAGGAGATGGCAGAGCCAGCAGATGGGAGTGGCTCGGCTCCCCAGGTTGGCAGGCGGCAGGCGACAGGCGGCGCGCTGGCCATCAGAGTGCACCATGCTGCACGAATATGCCTTTATTGGTTAAAGCAATAAAGGTGGTGGCTGTTTGCTACAAAAACAAGGCAAACCTGACCCATGCAGGTACTTCGGGGTGGAGGTGGGGGACAGTGAGAGAAATAGTAAGTAAACATAGAAACCACTTCCTCCTTGAACTGGGGGATACACTGGGACCAAGCGATTCGGCTGTGGGTCCCTTCACTGAAATATAGAGAGAGTCAAGACAGGGAGATACTTCTCTCCTCCACTTAGCGAGCCCCTCCCCTGCCTCCTGCTCTGCTGCTGGGACACTGGGAGGGCAGCGAGCACCCCACACTTGGCTGGTGATGGTGGGGCAGGGCTGTGCAAGGAGCTGAAGTCCCTGAGGACATCCAAGAGGCTGCAGGTGGGCCACCCTGAGTCCCAGAGGTAGAGAAAAGCACTCGTGTCCCCTCATGCTCCGCGGAGAAGGCAGGGCCGGACAAACGGAGGGAAGGTGGGTGGAGCGGCAGCGTCTCTGCGCAGCGGGGTCCGGACAGACTGCAGGAGAAGGCAGGAGCAGCCTCTGAGCCCCCCTTGAGCTCAGCTTAGCTGATCTGTTCGCCGTGGAAAATGGAAGACGCTACTCTTGATGTAAAAGGTCTTTGAGATGGGCTGGCACCTGGCATACGTTGGAGCCCTGGTGGCCTTCATGATGTCCCCTGGAACACAGCAAAGGCCTGGTTGAGGTGGGGCCACGTTCCTCCCGCCAGCCCTGGCCCAGCCAGGAGGGCCGAGGGCCAGCAGGGACACTGGCTACAATCACTCTAGTTAAAATCTTGAAGTACTTCTGAACAGTTGGGGGCAGCGGTTGCCCCTGTGCCCCTTGATCCCTCCCTCACTCCCCTGTTCCTTCTTAGCAACCAGGAACTACATGGTACACCTGGCGTACGTAGCATGGGGACCTCAAGGCCCTACATTGGCTTTGGGCCCACAATCTGCCCCAACGGGTGGCAGGCGCTCAAGTCATTCCAACAGTTGACTCTTTTGTTCCCATCCCTACCCCACACCGACAAGGGGGTAACCTCATTTCATTTCTCCCTTTTGTCTAGTGAGAACCCTTCCATCCCAGAGCTTCTTAGTGAGAGTCTCCAGGGTCCTCGCCAAGGCTGAACCAGCTCCCAGATGCCCACAGGCAGTAAGTCCTGGCTGCTGAATTAATAATAATAATAATAATACCAGTTACCATCTGTTGAGCACTTACTATGTGCCAAGCACTAGACTGGTACTCTATGTGTCAAAGGGCATTTGGGGACAATCCAGCTGGGGTCCAGATGATGCCTGTGACGCCACGGCCCCATGGCTGTTTGCAGCGCACCCTACTCCCCCCTCCACCCTCCGGGATGATGCAGCTCCTGTCTGTAACCGGGTCGGGGGATGGAGAGAGATGGTCCACAGAAGTTCTCTCATCTGTTCCTCATTTAGTCCCTGAACTGGTCAGGGTAGGGGGCATGAGGCCAGAATCTTACAGAATGTTCAGGAGATTTCAGGAGCAACCGGGAGCTTAAGCAGAACGACCATGGAGGGAAACAGTCTTCAGTCTTGGCCCTGAACCTCGGAGTGCCCTAGGACACAGGAGGCATCCAGGAGCAGCTCCCCCCGGCTCCAGTATTCGGATTGTGGACGAAGTAAAGGATGCCCACTGATGGCTGAATTTCAGATAAACGGCAATTTTTCAGTCTAAGTATGTTCCGTGCCATATCTGGGACATACTTAGACTAATAAATTATTGTTTATCCGAAGCTCAAATGTAACTGGGCATCCTGTAGTTTCGTTTGCTCGGTCTGGTGGCCCTTGCCTGGCAGTGGCTTCACGGGCAGAGACATAGACCCATAGGCAGGAGGAGGAGAGGGGGAGCAGGAAGGGGGGTGTAGTGCAGGAACCGAGACTCGCTCTGTGGGCCCAGGGAGTCAGGCCCTCCTCGGAAGAATCGGATGAAGTAGAAACACCTCAGGCTTCTGCTCCAGCATCCTGTCCCAGCAGGCCTTCCCTGACCACCTGTCCACCAAGGAGCCCCTGCGTCTTCCTCTCCTTTTCCCGACAGATCTCCTTCTACAGGCTGAACACTCACAAGCTCTGCCATATCCCCAGGGACACAAAGGTCCTGACATAAATCAGGTGCTCACTAAATCTTTGTTGAGCGAGTGAATAAATCAACAGACCAGAATCCAAACCCAGGCACTCTCATTTCAAACTGAGTCCCTCTTCCATGGTTGTTCATTTGCTAACTCATGTTGGGGCAGAACTGGGATTTAGTGACTCCAGATCTCCCTTGCTGGACTTTCCAGAATGAAAGTATCGCATGTCAGATGAATGAATGTCCTCTCCACCGCATGAGGATTTTGTTAGGAAACTTTCTGTTCAGGGTGCTTTCCCATTTGATTTCCCCAAAACTCTGTGACACAGGAAGACAGGTACTAGTATAGTCCCATTTTTCAGATGTGGAAACTGAGGTCCAGTGATGTTAAGGTTCTTGCTTGAGCTCAACACAACTCCCAAGGGGAGGAGCCAGGATTTGAACTTGCACTTCCTGATTCCAAACCAAGGCCTCATTCCCTAGTCTACCTTCATTCATTTGTTCACTCATTCCATGGTCACGGAGTACCATCCCCAAGCCGGGGGCTGGGAGGGCCTTAATAAAATTAACTAAGAATTTCTGGAACCCAAAAGGCTCATTAGACCAGATGGATACTTGAGGAATGGTGACACAGGGGGCCCAGGGCTTCTGTAGACACAGAAAGCTGGATAAGCACTAGGGTGGACTCAAATCTACCTGGAGGACTTTCGGCGGGCTTCCCAGAGGAGGTGACATGGGAAAGTTAGCAAGCAGAGGAAAAGGCAGGAGGTACATTCCATGTGGAGCAACGAAAATGTGCGAAGGCCCGAAGGTGTGAAGGCGTGGGGCCTGCTCTGAGAAGGGTGAGACCGAGGGATAGGCTGTTGCCTGCAGGGTGATTAAGGACAGGGCTGGGGTGGGGGAGGGGAGGGCCAGGCCTGCCAGTAGAGGCCTGGAGTGGCAAGATGGTGGCAGCCCTTACCCATGTGCCAGCCGTACTCCCAGGATGACAAGACCGGGTACAGAAACTTCTCCTCTGGCTTCTGCCGATGCCGCTCACGGAGGTACGAGGCCCGGCCTTGGCCGTCGTGGGAGATGCCTTGGAAGAGCAGCCGCAAGGTGCCAGCGGGGACCTGCCTCATTTCTAAGCCCCCTGGCCTGGTCTGGACTGCTGGCCCCTGAGGGGCTCTTTGGGCCTCCCAGGCTTTCTCTCCCTTGGGTGGGGGGCCCTGGACTCCCACTCCCTTGGACAGTTGATCCCGGACCCCCTTGGTCTCTGGCCATCCATCCCGTATTTCCTTGCTCTCAGGGGCGCTGGTGGCAGGCAAGGGCCCTGCTCCCAAGGCTAACCTGAGGGGGGCCCGCTGCAGCCGCTTCCTGGGCATGGGCCCCTCCTTCAGGTACTTGTGGCCATAGTTGATCTTCCAGGTGACCCGGGCTGTGGTCTCCTTCTGGATGCGCTCTTGCCAGTAGGCTTGGCTCTGGGTGGTGCAGAGATCCCTCATGGCAGTGGGAGGGGACAGGGTGCGGAGGGAGGAACCATTCTGCCCGGAGCCCTGTGGCCTGTTTGCTCTGCGGGGACCCGTCTCCAAGGTTACGTGCAGCCAATGAGGGCTGGGTTGCCAAGGCCCCGCTGGAGAGGAGGGGCTGGGCTGCTCAGGGGGCCACTCGCAGGCAGCAGGACAGACCAGGCTGGAAAAGGGAGCAAGGGCTGGCTGCAGCCCACCCAGTGTGCCTGGCAGGAAGCTGTATTCTGCCCCAGAGGGACTCGGGGCCCAAGCCTTTACCCCCCACACCCAGAGGGTCCGAGGGAGGCTCACAGGGTGCCCGAGCCTCTAGTCCATTCGGCAAACCCTGACGCACACCTACCGTGCACCAGGCACCCAGGGAGGTCCCAAGGGAGGCCCAGGGTCCACTCTAAGGATGCCCTGGACACATGGCTGGGGGGTTGCCATGGAAACTCTGGACCCCCAACTCCTCAGACACGGCTCTGACACAGGAGAGCTTACCTGGCATCACTGAAACATCAGAATGTCAGCAGGAATTACTTCTGGACTCGCGAGAATGACATCAGGCCAGGGTAGAAGAACTTGGAACAGTGCCTGGCGTGGATGGAGGTAGCCGCTGTTCACAAGGCCCTGCTCAGTGCCAGCTGCTGTGCTGAGCTCCCTCTGCCTGAAACCACCCTCCTCGGTTGCTGGGGCTCTCATTAACCTCCTTTCCAGGTGAGGAAAGGGAGACTTGCAGGAACTATGTGCCAGCCCAGGGCACACCTGGGCTACTCTGTGCTAGGCGCTGGGCTGGAGGCTTTAACGAGTGATCCCACTCAGTGGAATCCTCACGGTGACTCACTAGCAGGCTCTCTCCCATTCCTTTTCCAGATGGAGAGACGGGGGCTCAGCAATGTTCATTTGGTTCCTGGGATGGACATCACCCACCCCCCCACACCCCGCCCCGCATTACAGATATAGAACTTTCCCACTGAATGTGACAGCATCATCTGAGAGAGACAGTGGGTGGTGGGAGCAGGGGTAAGCAGAGGAGGACCCACCAGTCACCCAGCAGCTCCATAACATCAACTTCCAGGACCCTCACACCCTCTGCCTCTCCCATCAGGGCCCTGCAGGTGTGGGCCGCCTGAGCACCAGTGACAAGGAGGTTACCCATAATGCCCTGGAGCTATGCACCTTTCCACTATCTGCTTAATGTGCTCTCATTTATTCATTCAACAAACATTCTTTCACTCTTGACCCTGTTGCCAGGCACTAAGTCAGGTACTAAAGGTAGATGAGGAGGAACAGAGTCTACATGCTTCCTGCCTTCAGGGTTTCACAGTCCAGGAGGGGAGACAGACTCAAAATCAGGTAGATGGGGAGCAGGGAACTGGAGAGATGATCAGGGGAGGCTTCCTGGAGGAGATGCCCTTTGAGTGAACCCTGAGCTGTGACCATGAGTTAACCAGGCAAAGAATAGTGGAAGAATGTTGTAGACTGGGACTCCCAAGGCAAGAAACCATAAGGCTGACTAGACTGCCCTCTGTGCTTTCAGTCTTCCCAGCTGTAAAATGAGGGTTATGGTGTTTGGGACAATTGGGAAGATTAAGAGCCAGCTTGGTAAGTAAAACAGCCCAGGCATGGTAGGAGCTCATCTGGAGCACTCACAACAGTCATCAATTAATTGTGCAATCACTTTTTTAATCCAGGCTCTCCTGTAAGCACCAAACACACTTTGGGTACTGAGGGGATGTGTGTGCCAGGAGCGGCAAGTGAACAGTGCTGACAAACTGTCCCTCTTTCACGGAGGTTGTGTTCTGGGTCCTGTCCTCCTCAACTCCGTATTTCCAGTATGTCTGGGGGGATTATCTGGCATACAGTTGGTGCTCAGAGAAAGTGCTCGAGGAAAGGATGAAATCAGCAGACTTCATGTCTATTCTGTTGCCTCAGGGATAGATGGAGGAAATTCGGAGCAGATTTAGGGGCTGGGGGCGGCAGGACCCTAGTGTCAGATGCTTGTGGGGCAGGGTCTGACCCTGGAACTCAAGCAAGCATCCCTGACCCAGACCACCCCAGCCCCAGGCAGCCCAGAAGTGGGTGTGCTCCCTCCTGGCTTGGAAGACCCAGTGCCTTCTGGACCGCAGGGTTTTCTTCCGTGCCACGGTTGGCGCGCCCAAGGCGACCCCTGGCGGTCATCTCGGGAATGACAGCGAAGCAGCTGTCCTGTCAATAGGCGGGTGGAGGAGGTGGGTGTCACACTGAGGGCTAGACAGGCACTCCCAAGAGGGAAGTGGGGTGGAAGGGTGAAGAAAGGCGCCCCCAAAATACTGACTTCCAACGGGCTCAGGAACAGAGGTTGGCTCACAAGGAGAGTCGCCTTTGGATTCCAAGCACCCACCTGGGGGAGGCCCTTGTGTGCAGGGCACTGCTTCATGCCCTTCTCCCTACATTCAGGCTTTCTGACTTTTTTCCCTTTTATTTTATTTTATTTTTTTAAAGATTTTATTTATTTATTTGACAGAGATCACAAGCAGGCAGAGAGGCAGGCAGAGAGAAAGGAGGAAGCAGGCCCCCCGCTGAGCAGAGAGCCCAATGCGGGGCTCGATCCCAGGACTCTGAGATCATGACCTGAGCTGAAGGCAGCGGCTTAACCCACTGAGCCACCCAGGCGCCCCTCCCTTTTATTTTTAAAAAGACTTTTATTTATTTATTTGACAGAGAGGCGTGGAGGGGCTAGGGGGTGGGGAAGCAGGGTCCCTGCTGAGCAGACAGCCTGATGCAGGGCTCCATCCCAGGATCCTTGGATCATGACCTGAGCCAAAGGCAGACACTTAACAACTGAGCCACCCAGGCGCCCCAGGCTTTCTGGCTTTTAACACAGCCTTGACCATTACTGTGTGACATTGTACAAGTCACTTAACCTCTCTGAGCCCTGGGAGATGCCCCTGTAAAAAATGAGGGTAATCCTAAGACTCTAGCATTAGTGTTAGTTATTACACTTGGTTTACTCCAGATTTATTCACTTCAAACCCATCCTGCAACCCCTGGGAAGGTTTGGGGGCAGCCCCAGGCCTGCCTCTGGCCTAGGCTTCTGCTAAGGGAAGGGGTCACTGAAAGGGAAACCAGGGGAGGCTGGAAGGTGAGCTGGGTCTCTCCCCAGTGCTCCTGACTCACCTTTCTTCCCACCTTCCTGGCCACTCCCCCAGGCCTCCAAGGACCCACCCTGCTCCTAGTACTGCCATTGGCCACCCCATCCACTCTCACTGATGACTCCCAACCCAGTTCCCAGTACTGGGCTCTGTTTGCAGGCCAAGTGCCCCTTCTGTTTGTGGTTATGTGTGTCCTTAAAGTAGCCCCCACCCCCACCTCAGATTTAAACTCTCCCTATAGAAGAATTCTCTTTTTTTTAGGCTTAAAAATTTTTTTTCTTTTATTATGTTCAGTTAGCCAACATGTAGTACATCATTAGTTTTTGATGTAGCGTTCAATGATTCGTTGTTTTTATTTTATTTATTTATTTATTTTCTTTCTTTCTTTCTTTCTTTTTAATTTTTTAAATTTTTTATTTTTTATAAACATATATTTTTATCCCCAGGGGTACAGGTCTGTGAATCACCAGGTTTACACACTTCACAGCACTCACCAAAGCACATACCCTCCCCAATGTCCATAATCCCACTCCCTTCTCCCAAACCCCTCCCCCCAGCAACCCTCAGTTTGTTTTGTGAGATTAAGAGTCACTTATGGTTTGTCTCCCTCCCAATTCCATCTTGTTTCATTGATTCTAGAAGAATTCTCTTAATCACCTTTCACCAGTAGTAATTCTATGAAGGCTTATCATGTACTAGACACTGTGGTATGTTGTTTACATTCATTTTGTCAGTGAACACAGTGAACACAATATTCCCTCAGAACACCATATAGGGTAGGTTCTAGTACCCCATTTCATTGGAGAGAAAACAGAGGCTATGAGAGTCTGATGGGTAAATGATCTGCTGGAGTTCATGGCAGGGCAGGATCTGAACCCTCTGGCCCATGCTTTGAATCACCATGCTTAATAGACACCCCACAGGCTCCCTTCCCCTCATGGAGGTACCCTTTCTACTTTGCCTTGGGGAACTGAGTCTCCTCAACATGTAGGCAGTCCCTATTCTAGCAGCTCTGGGTGGGGAAGAATTTGGCAGCCAGTTGGAGGATGAATGTGTTGGGAGACCTTTTTAGAGGTTAATCTTAGAATGGAAGTTTCCCACTTGCCCATTTTATGGATGAGGGCACTGAGACACAAAGAAGGCTTCCTGGAGGAGGTGCCCTTTGAAACCTGAACTATGAACAGGAGTTAGCCAGACAAAGAGTGGAGGAAGAATGTTCCAGACTGGGACTTCCAGTCTGCAAGACAAGAAAGTGTAAGGCTGTCTAGACTGGTATAAAATGAGTGCTATGAAGAGGTCTGGGACATTTGGGGAGATGAAGAGCCAGCCAGAGTCTGAGTTGGTAAGCCGCAGGGCTGGGACTGAAGACTTGAACCTGCAGCTAGCTGCTTTCTGGGCATTTCTCACATACCCAGCAACACTGCTGGTACAGGTGCCAGCTGCTTGGAGCTGGGCCCGAGCCTGGCATTTCTGGGGGCGTGGCGCCTCTGCTGAGATTTCCTCTTTCTCAGAGATCCCCTTTCCCCCACCAGGGTTCAGTATTAGCTTTGTCCTGGGAGAGGCATCCTGATACCTTGGGAAGGCGGTGGTTATGGCAAAGGGAATAATGTTGGCAATACAAGGCTCGAATATTCTTTGATCCTTGAGCTTTGTCCTGGGGAGATAAGCAAATCTGAAACACCCTTGGATGCAGGTCATAAGTCAGGATAAATTCCCCACCTCCTGCCTGCCTGCTTTGGAGAACTCTTGAGGGAGAGAGAAGGGGTATGGGGTGGGCCACCCTAAATTCCTTGCATAAGAGTTGGTCCCCTGTGGGCTCAGGGACCCAGACAAAAGCCTTGTTACAAAGCAAAAAGGATCCCTTTGTTTCGCCAAGTGTTTGGTCAGCATCCTTAGGACAAAGCCGGAGGGGGAAAAATTCGAATTCAGGCTTGCTTTGAGCCGTGTGACATTTTTACTCCCTCTTTGAGTTATGATTTGCCATTGTTAGGAGGGGAAAAAAAATGAGCTAAACAAGACGTGTTTCTGGAAGAGAGTTTTCATTAGTGGAATATCCTGATTACAAAACCCCTTCCCCCTCCCAGTTAATGGGGATTTGAAAAGATTCCATTCCTTTCCTAGATCTGGCTTCCATCAGACAGAGTGCTAAGCCCAAAGACAGACAGAGATCACAAGTTTGCAGAGAGGCAGGCAGAGAGAGAGAGAGAGGAGGAGGAGGATGCCTGCTCCCCACTGAGCAGAGCCGCTGATGCGGTACTCCATCCCAATCCTGGGGACCATGACCTGAGCTGAAGGTAGAGGCTTTAACCCACTGAGCCACCCAGGTGCCCCTTCTTCCCCCTTTCTTCTTCCCCAAATCTTTTTTGAAGATTTTATTTATTTATTTGACAGAGAGAGGTCACAAGTAGGCAGAGAGGCAGGCAGAGAGAGAGGAGGAAGCAGGCTCCCAGGACCCTGAGATCATGATCTGAGCCGAAGGCAGCGGCTTAACCCACTGAGCCACCCAGGCGCCCTTCTTCCCCATTTTTAAAATTTTTTATTTTTTTAGATTTTATGTATGTATTTGACAGACAGAGATCACAAGTAGGCAGAGAAGCAGGGAGAGGGGGGGAGGAAGCAGGCTCCCTGCACAGATCCTGAGCAGAGATCCCAATGCGATGCGGGGCTCAATCCCAGGACTCTGGGATCATGACCTGAGCCGAAGGCAGAGGCTTTAACCCACTGAGCCACCCAGGCGCCCCCTTCTTCCCCATTTTAAAATACAAACTTGGGGGTGGTGGTGACAAGGACCAAACACTCATTCTGCCATTTACATTTATTCTGCTAATTTTTAAGGCGGTGCCATTTTTAGGGGAAATTAAATCCCTAGTGTCTTACTCATTTTACATCAAACTCATCAAGATGTGGTTTTTGAGGCCCCTTTGAAGTCTGAAGACCAGCCATGTGGTCAAGGGCCCACAGGCCTCTAAGTGCATTGGAAACAGACATGTTAATCAGTGTTTCCTTCTGGGCAGCTCTGCTGAGGAGGGCTTCCCAGGGCTGCAGACGGAAGGCAGACGAGGGAGAGGCGCACACCGTGGATTGGAAGGGAACTGGGTCTCTCTGGGTTAAAGATCTTTGCAGGTCAGCTGCTAGTGCTGTCCTGCTTACACCCATGTTGGCCCCTCAAAAGTGATGGCCCAGCCAGCCCCGGGTAGAAAGGGGGGGACAAGTCAACTGGAGGAAGTCAGAAAGGGCCTGGTACCAGGTCAAGGTCGAGTTTCAAAGTCATTGAGGTGTTTGCACAGAAAACAGCTCATTCCCATAGCAGCAAGTTCAGGTGCAGAGAGGAGCTGCCCTGTGGTTCTAGCCACTGACCACCTGGGAGGTGCACAGATTTCCCTGGGTCGTGGGTGATGTTTCAGGCAGGGGCCCGCTAGGGCAGCCCCAGGTGTGGCCTTGTACAAGGAATGGCACCTCCAGCAGGGGCTGGTCACAGACAGCAGGAGCCAAGACTCACAGCTCCCAGTGAGATTTCGTAGGAGTCTCACAACCACCCCGAGGGAGGCTTGGAAGGTGCCAGGAAGAAACACACAAAAGGATCCAGTCCTCCTTCCCTGCCTTTCTCTCTAAGCCCTCACTCCAGTGGAGGGCCAGGGGCCCAGCGGGGACTTCCTGGGGCTCATCTGGGGAATCCTGGTGCCCTTCCTGCTCCCACAGAGGGATAACCAGGGAGGAAGAGCCTCCACTCTGGGGACAAAAAGGCCAGGGTCTGGGGTCTGCCCCAAGTGATGTGTCCATTCAGCACCTGAGCTGGTGTCAGTATGGCAAAGTGGGGTCATGGGGGTGCCATGAGGGTGAGCAGGAGGGGTGGGGGGGAGGTATGCTAAGAATATATCAGGCACAAGCTCTTCCTAGCAGAAGGAAGGGACAGGGAGAGAAAGACGAATACCACAGACATCCGAACTCTCTGGTCCAAGGGCACTTGGGACGACAGGTGACATTGCTTCTTGTTTAAGTAAACCCCCTAAAACGACCCCTTCTCCCATCATTGGGGAAAAAGGCTTTCTGTCCTAGACACTGTGTTGGTGTCCTGGCCAGTGCCCCTTCCCTAGGGCCCTCACCGCCACCTGTCTGGCTGCTGGGCCTCCCCTGACACTCCCCTCCCAGCAGCGCTCATGAAGGGCCACCATCCCTCCTGCAAAGAGAAGCCAGGCTCACGTCAGAACAAGCTGCTCATCTGTGGCAGGGAGAGCTGGTCAGAGACTCGAACCATTTATTCAGAAACAACACCGTCCAAGAACACCAAGGGAGCTTGACGGAGCAAACATTTAATAAGTTATAAGATACAATTTACAGTCGGCATCTGATTCCAGTTTCACTTCCACGTCCCAGTTTACAAAACCTGTGGCCCTTTCACATGGGGCTTCGGGCTGCCCCGGTTTCTAAGAGGTGGGCTATTGCCAGCACCTGCTCCCAGCTGCTGCATCTCAGTGACAGTCCTCTGCCTCACTCCCCGTCCCACCCATGGAGGCACTCGTGACCAGGGCAGCCACTTCCTCGGGACGGAGCAGCAAATCAAAAAGGTCTGCCGGCCCAGGCCATACGACACCCCTGGGCCCTAAAGTCGGGCCCAAAGGCTTTAACTTTATTCCAAAGCCAGCTCAGGTCTGCAGAAAGGGGTGCAAAACTCCTTAAGCCCCATTTCTGGAATTATGCACCTGCACGCTGCTTTCCGAACAACCTCAGAGGACATGGTCGGGGCCAAATGAACACAGGGCCACCGTCAGCTATGTAGCTTTCACTATTTCTGCCCAACAACAGAAATAGGAGCTGTCGCTGGCCTTCCTACCCCCTCTGCCACAGCCTGATTTTGAGGCCAAAGATCAGCAGGAGTTCCATTCTTTCCTGCCTATCAATCTTTTCCAGAAGTGATCCCACAGCTGACTGGAGGTGGGTGTGGAATGTTCTGTCCCGTGACAGGCCTCTGCAGACGAGGGGGCACTGACACAGGGACCCACCTGCGGTCCCTTCGAGCGTGTTGGCAAGACTCATCAGACTGACAATGGCTGGAGTGTGTGTTAAGAACAAAGCCTCGAATTGGTTTTAAAAAAAGGGATCTTTGGCAGGAGGGAGCTGCTTGCCACAGCAGAACTTCCTCGGACCCAGAGACTTCAAGGGCCTTTAAAGACAAAAGCAAAACGTGGCTGCCCAGATGGGGCCCATGTCACAACTTTGCAGGGGAAGACTCAGCAGAACGAGGGGAGAGGCACTAGGAGGCACTGAGGGCAGTCTGCTGCCACGTACCACTGCCCTCTGAGACGTGTAAAAAGGCCACGGGGTAGGTGGGGGTGTGGAGATAAGTCATGTCGAAACAAGAGTCTTCTCTGTGATAGGGAGAGATGGAGAGATGCTGCAGAGATGAAGCTGGTTTCTTTTAAGTCATCTTGTTTTCTAAGTGACAGCCTAAAAGTAGGTGGCCTCTTTGCCCTGGCCCGCCCTGCCAGTCTTGTTGCATAACCAGGCTAGCCAATTTCATGCTTTAGGAACGACAGTCTTGCGAGTGACCTTGGTCTGTCTGCAGGGGGCGATGAGTGCCAGCAAGAGGTCAGATCCAGATCTGAACCAAATGAGCATGGAAATCCTCAGCCCACTGCATGAGTCTGTATTTCTTAACAGTCCCCGATGCGTTCCTAAAGAGTCAAGTCTAGGACTTATTTCTCAAGGCACTTTAGAATGACAATGTTTTTGGGGTGGGGTTTCAGACCCATAAACAAGCTGGAGGAAAACTTTGTATACAACAAGTTACAAACAAGCAACAAAAGCAACCACCAGAACTCCTCCCAGCATTTGACGAGAACCGTTTTAAGGCACCGTGACGTGGAATGGACTGCCGGGGATGTGTTCCTCTCCCCACTTCACGGCTAGAACGTAATCTCCCTTCTCCTTGACAACATATGTGACGTTGTATTGTTGGTTGCCCACGTGCTTCATGGAGACCTCTTCGCAGGGGGTGGTTGGCCCATGGACACCAATCAGCAGCATGTTGGAACCTAGGATGCAAGGAAAGGTGGTTACTCTATCAGGATGCATCATGGAAGGCAGAGGAAGGGGAGGGGAAATGGGAGCCAAAGGAAATATACCAACTATTGTCTGCCCAGATTCTGACACTGGGAACTTCGAGAGGTGGGACAACATGGCAATTACAAGCAGACTCAGAGCCCAATGGCATGGGTTCAAATCCCTGCCTGCCACCTCCTAGCTGGGTGACCTTGGATGAAGAACTTTACCTCTCTCTGCCTTTGCTTGCCCATCTGTAAATAGGACATGATCCTAGCACCTCCCCTATGGACTTGCTATGAGGTTTACAGAGTTATATGTGAAGCCCTAGCTTGTAGCAAAGAGTTATATAAGTGATCGCTACTCTGATCTCATTCTCATCAGAAACTTAAGGGAGGTCACTTTATAAAGGTTCCCATTTTAGACAATAAGAAACTGACTTTTAGAAAATGATTTAATACCTTTCCCAAGATCACATGGCTAAGTTTGGGGCAGGAAGGAAGGAGGCAAGGAAGGAAGGGAGGGGTGAGGGAAGGGGGCGGGGGAAGAAGTACTGGAGCCAGGTTTCCAGCCCAGATGTGCCAGATCCCCGAGCCCAGGCAACTAACCACTGACACCCAAATCAATACTCAAATTCAAACTGCAATTAAAGCAATTATTGGCAGAGAAAGGAGCCAGGTTACCGATTCAATTTGCCCATCTGTAATGGGGATAATGTCACCTTTCCTGTTTACCTTGTGGGCATTTGAAGGAATCGAGAGTCAAAAGAGGAAAATCATCAGCAAATATTAAGTACTTGCAAATGCCTGGGTTGCATGGGCCGGTGGGCAGAGGGTGTCAGCCTGCCTCCACCCTGACCCTCAAGCAGGACCAGGCTACCTACCGGCTTTGCTGCAGTCCACCAAGAAGGAGCTCTTCTGGCCCACGAAGGCCTTTGAGAGCCCTGCCCCCTTGGAGGTCACCTTGCTGGCATCTGAGGATGCCTTGGGGATGGCACTATAGCAGGTCTCTGTCGATGACCTGGTCACAGACTCCACCAGAATGGACGAGGTCTCATTGGCTGAGCCAGGGCTGACCAGACGCTGGCCTACAGGATGGAAGGGAGGGGAGGTAGGAGTGAATGGCCAGAGGCAGTAGGCTCTCTCAGCTACAAGAGGCGAGTGTCCCGGGGGCAGAAGCTCCAGGAAAGTCCGTGCACCTCAACAGCTGGATCCCAAAGCTACCACATCCCCACCTCATATCCCCAACACCTGATGTAAACGTTGCCAGCTCCCCATCTCACACCCATAATGTCTTCCAAACCCCTGGGTCCCACCCCACCCAGTGGGCAATGACAAATGACCAAGCCTGGAAATCCCTCCCACATAACCCTGTGGCACCCTGCAGAATCTACTTCTTTCCATGGAAATAAAATACCCTTATGCATAAACAATGTCAGATGTTGGGGAGAACATAAAACAAAATTAACAAAAATGGTTCTCTCTGCATGTGAAAGGATGATTTTTCCATCTAACTCTTTAATAAATTTTTCTGCAATGAAGCTATATATACTACCTATACAACAGTGAACCGAGCAGAGACACGTGGAAGGGATTTACTATGATATTTATGATGATTACCTAGGGCCCGTGGGCTGTGAGATGCTATTGACTGGTATTTTTCCTAGTGCTCTGAAAGAGGTGCATTTTTATAAATTTAATAAAACCGTTTGATTATTTTAAAAGTAAAAGGCTAGAAACAAGAGGATTTTTCAGGTCCGATCTTAACAAATATGTAAATTTTTTTTCTGTTCTGTTAAACATTTTTTTTTCAATCTCGACACTCATCATTTTATAGGGCGATGATGTCAACACATATTCACGGGCTTCTAAAGATGTTTACTCTCCTGGCAATGTCCTACCATTTCTTTATATTCAAGATTCAAAGTAGATTCAACATATCTAAAATTACCCACAGTTTCTAGTATCAATTAACTCTGTTGATAATCTGACAGGACACGGTCCACAGGAAAAACAGTAACTTCAAAGCCGTTTGGTTGTTACCTGTCACCTTGGCCTTGAATGGACTGCCCACAATGTGGTTGGGTCCACCATATTTGACGCCAATCAGGTAGTTTCCAGGAGCCATGGGCGTGTACATGACTTTGTAGCCTTCTGGGGTTTCCTGGCAATCCATTTTAACTTTGGACGGGCCTTCGATGGTGACAGATAACGTCCCCGGCCCTGCTCGGGTGGTGTTGATGAAAAATTCAGACTGGATGCCTGGGAGAAATGAAGAGGGAATGTGTATTGGTTTGGAGGGATGGGGGGATGTAGTTTGGGGAGCTTTCCCAGGGGCAGTGAAGCAGTGGCGGGGGTCGGGGGGAGACATAGGTTTCCGCACAGAGGCACAGCATCGGTACTAGCTCTGAGCTCCTGAGGGCAGTAACTCCCTTTTTCCTAGCAGGAGGCAAGAGTGTGGCTGACCTTTCGCCCACCAGCCCCAACCGCCAGGACACCCTGTTCTTGCCTCTGGGAAGGCGTGGTGGCTGAGGACAAGAAGCCGGAGTCTTCGCTGTCAGCCTAACATGCTGTTTCAGCTGCCGGGGGCTCAGCCCTGCCTCCAGCGGGGTGGAGGATGCGTGGGCCCCTCTGACCTTTCCTTTTTCCCCTGAGTGGACTTGGAGACGCCAAGCAGACCCAGCATCTTCTTCTCCTCCCACAGGCTCCCTGCCTCAGTCACCACGCTGAAGTCTGGGGAGGCTGTTGGAATCTGCCAGCCCTCCCCTTTGCCAGGAGCACCAGCCGGCCGAAACAGTGGCTCCTGCTAACTGACTCAAGCTTCCACTGCTCGGGTTCCTAGAGTAAGCATCCTGTTACGTACCCAGTGACTCCTGTTCAACAAACGACAGAGGCTCAGGGAGGCTCGGGCACTTGCCGGGCAGTGATACAAACTAGGAACTGGTAGAACGGGGGTATGAACAATTCCATGTGGCTCCAGAGCCTCTTGCCTGGCCCACAGGGGCCTTCTGCACGGACATCTTGCCTTGTGACAAAGAAAAGCTGGGCTGATCAATGTCTGTGCTGCATTTCTGCCTGAGCCCGGGGCCCTGCAGAAGCCTCCACTCCTTCAGGCCCATTTCCCATGCCAAGAGGCAGGAGGTGGTCCGTGAGGGCTGCCCGCGACAGTGCCCTCTAAAGGCCATCCCCGGCACAGCAGCTTGTGCAGAGCAGGGCTTTTCCCCAGAGCCCTGGATGCCGCCCCAGCTGGGAACTATTTGGGTTTAATTATAGCTCCTAGGCCAGAGAAAGAATTATTGTTCTGGCTATCAATAAAACAAAGGCGCTGCTATCATGCAACCCCCAAACACAACCCAGCTGCTTCTGGAAGCTCCTGAGGCTCCTCCTGTCCCAGGGCCCCCCCGATTATCTCAACCTTGTCTCTAAACCCTGCAGCCAGAGTGAGGCTGTGTGTGGGGGTGGGGTGGCACACGACAAGGGACGGCCTTTCCAGGAAGTAGCTGCAAGGCGACAATAAGGAAAGATATTTTTAAAGTGAAGATGAAAAAACCCGGCTGTAGTGGCGAGAAGCCCAACCCATTTTAACAAGTTGCCGCCTTCTCGAGAAAGATCAAGATCTGTGAATCCTGGCTGTGAGGGCCTGGAGAGACAGGAGACACGAGGTGGGAAAAGAGAAGTAAGGAATGACAGGGCAAGAGCTACGTGGAACAACCTGTGGGGTGGGCTCCCTTATTCTTCCCATTTTACAGGAAGGAAGCGGAGGCCGGGTGAGGTCAAATCCTTGGCGCCAAGTCCCACGGCTGGGGAATGGCAGGACTGGGATTTAAACACGAGACCCGGCCAGCGTGGAGCTAAGGCACTTGTCTGAGAGAAGTGAGGAAAAAGAAAATCCCCACACACAGGAGTCCCTCTGCCTACTGCCTCCAGCTAGAGCATGACAGCCCAAACATCTCTGGGCATGGCGGTCTTCCCCCCTGCAGCCCCGTGAGCGCACAGCTGAGTTCCTGTGTGGTGAATTCGTGTCTACTGCAGCCCTACTTTATTGTGAAGGTGGGCGATGGGGCAGGGGAGGGACGGAGGCTCTTCTACTCCACCTGGCACGCACAGGGGATCTTGGAGCATTTTATCACGAAGACTGGTCTTCCAACCCAGAGAGCATTGAGAACCCCCTGGTCTCATGCTCAACCTCTCAACTCCCTGGCAAGCAGAGAGTCCCACCCCAAATTCTCCACATTCCCCTGCTCCAAAACCTGCAAAATGGCCCATTTAAAGCTCAAGCCAAAAGATACAGCAAGCGAACCCATAAAAACACAGGGAAGTTTGCTTTATTCTGAAGGTCAGGGTGCCAGGCCCTCCAGCAGCCAAGCACAGATACCTTTTCATCCCATGCACACTGCAGCTGTGTTATCTTGGGATGGATATTTGGGAAAAGGCTTGCGAGCGGGAGGGCTAGAAAAACAAGACGCCTTCCCCTTGACAAGAGCAATATTGACACAGCGTTTCAAACAGGCATGCTCTGTACCTCTCCCTCCTGGCTGGGAGTCTCCCTGTAAGACTGGCTCCTTCTCTCAGTGGCATCCAGCCCTTGCAAAGGACAGCCTTGAAACCCAAGCTCCCGAGAAGGCATGCAAACAGCCAAGAGGAAGCACGAGAGGCCCCGAACACAGCAGGTGTGATCCAGCAGGAGGGAAGGTGGCTGCTGGCAGCTGCAGGAGACCTCAGTGGCTGCTATGCAACCCGGACCAAGGTGTGTGTGGCTCCGATGCCGGGAGGACCCCACGTGGTCTTTAAAGGCAGGTGGCCTGCCAGGGACCAAATGCCTGTGCTCCTGCATGGGGACCATTCCAGGCAGCTGGGACAATAGGGGTCCTCGTTTAGAATACCCCCCAAAGTGGGCCAGGGATGAAGTCATTATCTGGGGTGAGCTAGCCACTCAGAGAGGCAGCCAAACTCCGGGGTTAAGGGTATAGGCTTTGAGGTCAGGGACCCAGACTGATTTTTGGTTCTGTTACTCCCAGCTAAGTAAGCTTAGGGAGAGACTCAACCCTTCTGAGCCTCACTTTCTTCATCTGTGAAATGGAATGGCATACGGTGAAGGGTTACCATGCCTCTTATTAAGGGCAGGCTGCTGGCCCACAGTTCAGTGTGGAGCTGGACTAGACGGTCTTGGGAGTCCAGAAGTATTTACGCCACCCCTGTGGGTGTTTCTGCTGAGGCCACTGCTTCAACCAGAGCCTAGGGCCGCATGCCAGTCTGTCAGTGACTCCTGCACCCGGACAGGGCCCCTCGGGCCACTTGGGACACAGGCTCCCTAGGGCTGGATCCCCAGGAGCCGCAGCCACTCATCTCCTTGCCCAGGCAAGGCGGGTGTGCTTTGTCCAAGTCACCACATCAGCAGGAGACTGGAGCAGAACTTGTACACACAAGGGCCTTGAGCCGGGACCGGGCTGCCTTCCCAAGGCCCAAGGTAACCCCCAGTGCAAACCATGCCCAGTGTGTCCATGTCTGCAGACAGGCCCTGCAGAAAAGCCTGAGTGGACAAGCTCCCCAGGCTGGCCCTCTCCATACAGTGACCCCCCACCCACCCACCCAAGGCCCGCCTGGAGGCTCATGGGATGAACACGAACCGCAACCATTACAAGGAGCAGATATCTGTGTCTTGACACATAGTTCTCGAAGATGCCAAGTGAAAAACACTGTACAGTAGCACATGCACCAAGATTATTTCTGGAAAATAAAAGCCAAACTGTATGTCCACCTTTTTAACAAACCAACTAGCTAAGTGACCATGTGTGAGGGTGACAGACACAGGCAGACAGAAGGTCCTCCCCTGAACCACAGGTGGTGTTCCCTCCTGGGTCTAGACAGAAGGAGGGAGAAGCAAAGAGACAGAGCCAGCTTCCTTTATACACATCCCCGCTGCCTCCTTTGCAACCAATGTGCCCCATCCACGGTAAAGACTAAAACCAGACTATAAGAAGTCCAAAAAGCTCTAGAATTCCTTGCCACCATCTTTTCTCCTCCTCCCCAAGGACCAGAAACTAAAACGGGGAGGCAGACTGTGACAGGTCCTACTGCCAATTCAAGGTTGTTTCTGTGAGCCCAGGACTGCAGAAGGAATGGAGGGCAGGAGACCTCCCAGGAGGCCTGTGACACACACTGAATCCTTTGCAGGCGAAGAAACCCTCAGAAGCAAAGACAGGACCCTGTCTTCCCTCACCATCGGTGTCCTGGCCCTGAATTCAAGGCACTTGGCCAAGGAAGACAGGCGAAGTGGAACAAACAGTAATGAGGTGTGATAACACAGTCATCAAGCCCTTGCTTTTGGACTGACCGAGGGTCAAAGTACATGTCCCCAAACAATTCCAGAGATCAAGAGCTCCAAAGTGTTGAGCATTGCAGCTTCCCCAGCGTGGGGGGTGTGTGTGTGGGGGGGTGGGGAGAGGTCAGGGAAGGCTTCCTGAAGTCTGAAGAGCTCCTGCTGGCTGAGCCCCTGGAGCAGGCTCAGCTAATGATCAGAGGCGGAGGCCATGGGTTACCTGTGGTGCCCCCCTCAAGCCCGGCGCCGTAGGCGGACACCAGGGCGGGGTTCCCCGCTTGTCCAGGCTCCCCGACCCGCACTTTGAAGGGGCTTCCAACCACGTGGCTCCCGTTGAACTTGACGTCGATCGTGTGGATGCCGTTCTCATGGGGGATGAAGCGCACAGCGTACTTGTCTAGGAGAGTGAGCAGAGTACAGGGTCAGGCTGAGTATGTGCATACGACCAAACGAGGCGAGGAAAAAGGACGGGAGTCCAGCCGGAGACGGTGCATTTTAAATCATTAATAAGACCACACCTCTCCCGGAAGCCTGGTACCCGGTATGTTGGATTTCAAACCCAAATGGGCCTGTTTAGGTGTCCCTCGTCAACCCTTTGGGAAATGCATCCAAGTCTCAAATTCTAGGATTCATCCTCTGAGAACATGGCATCTGCCTTGGGAGAACACTTTCTTTTTTCCAAAGATATTTTTATTTATTTCAGAGAGAGAGAATGAGAAAATGAGTGAGGGGCAGGGCAGAAGGAGACGGAAAAGCAGGCACCCTACAGAGCAGGGACCCCCCCCCAAGCGGGGCTTAATCTCAGGACCCTGGGATCGTGACCTGAGCCAAAGGCGAACGCTTAACCGACTGAGCCACTCAGGCACCCCGGAAGAACACTTTATGAAAAGCTCACTTCTCACAAAGTTTCTCTTGAAGGGAAAAGAAATGGCTCCAACTAGCATTAATGCTCCTGAATTAAGCTCTAAGCTAGCAACTGCTTCCCCAGGGCAATGGCCAGGTTTTCCACAGTGTTTAGGTCACAGCAGGCGGCAATCTGTCCAATGACCAGCCACCAAGACTATCCATCCGTCACCTCTTTCTCCTTGATGCAGACTAACTGCTCTCCTCCAACATCTCCAGGTGTCTACCCTTACTGGACACATCGTAGGACACATAACAGATGCCCTACACTTCCTCACGTATCGGAGCCCACATTCCACGTCACTTCCTCTGAGAAGCCCTCCGGGCTCACCAAGGCAGGAACTTGCTTTTCTCTCCTGTTCCCTCATCATTTCATTCTCGGGTCCCCTGTGGTATTACTGACCACCTGGGGTTCTCCGTAGGGACTGCAGGCTTCCAGCCAGGTCCCCATCCCACTCTGAGCTCCTGCTTGAGGGCAAGCATCATGTCTTCCTCCTACCATCCTGCCAAGTCTCTCACACTTAACAAATGTTCACTGGCAAAATGGCTCATTAAAGTTGATAGACGTCAGAGAATTCCATACGTCAAGGGAGCAGGCAGGAAAATCTTGGACTCATAAGCATACTGGAGTCCCAGATTCTTTGAAATTTTCGGATGAACATCGATTAACTTTTCCCTCAGAGTAAAGTGAGGTCAGAGAGTACTTACTTGTGTCATAAGGTTAACAACATAATAAAAATCTGTTAAGATTTTGTTAAACTAGAAGGAAAAAGCCACAGGGGCGCCTGGGTGGTTCAGTGGGTTAAAGCCTCTACCTCCGGCTCAGGTCATGATCCCAGGGTCCTGGGATCGAGCCCCGTATGGGTTCTCTGCTCAGCGGGGAGCCTGCTTCCTCCTCTCTCTCTGTTTGCCTCTCTGCCTACTTGTGATCTCTTGTCTGTCAAATAAATAAAAAAAAATCTTAAAAAAAAAAAAAAAAGAAGAAGAAAAAACCCACAGTGAATAGAATGTGAACAGAATCTGAAAAACAACAGAAAATAAAACAGTTTGTTAAAAAAAGAAAAGAAAGGAGTGCCTGGGTGGTTCAGTTGATTAAGCATCTGCCTTCAGCTCAAGTCATGATCCCAGGTCCTAGGATCAAGTCCAGGAGCCCTGCTCAGCAGGAAGCCTGCTTCTCCCTCTCCCACTCCCCCTTCTTATGTTCCCTCTTTTGCTGTGTCTCTCTGTCAAATAAATAAATAAAATCTTTTAAAAAAAGAAAAAGAAAAGCAAAGAAAAGGAAAAAAGAAAAAGGAAGGCTGTGTCCTAAAGTGTCTTCCTGTCCCTGGCGAATGTTTATGCCCTAATTTGTAAACAGGGCCTGGCAAGAGCAGCAAAAAGGATCTGCAGGCTGGCTGGCCTCGGTGCGGCTGGTGAGCCCTCCATGGGGGTGCATGCCTGCAGAAACGTGCCTCAGAGAGGCACAGATGCCGGGGGTCTGCCCGCCCGCCCCGCTCACCTGGCTCCAGCTCAGACACGTGGCACTCCTCCACGGCTCCTGAGGGGCTGTGCACCTTCGCATCGATCTTGCCTTTTGCCCCATTCAACCTTATAGCAAAGGAGGCTGGCTGGTTAACTTTTAATCCCGATTCCTGGGAATTTAATACATTAAAGAGGTTATGGCCCTTGGTGTTCCTGTTCGGTGGCACACACTGACCCGACCTGGGACTCCACGGGACAGTTCTCGTGCAAAAAGGCCCGGGATATTGAACCATACAACATCTGACAACAGAAGAGCAGGTGCCTTCTTCCACACTTCTAGCTTTAAATATAAGACAGCAGAGACCCATGTCAGCGTCGTCTAGCACCTCGGTTTGGGCTGGGAGAGAGGGTTACCGGATTTGGAGACTCAGACATCCTCGCCAACAAAACTGTAATTTCCGTATCTCAAACAAGACCAGACAGCCAGAAAACCCAGTGCCTTCCAAGTCAGAAAGGACCCTCTTTTAAGAGGAGCCTGGCAACGGACAAAACCCTGTACTCACCAACATGAACAGTTTTATATCATTGCTATTTTTTATCTCAAGGGTAGGAATGGAGACAACTTTTAATAAACTCATAGAGGAGTATACCCCAGCAGGACCTGGGGTGACTACCATTTCCTAGGTATGTAAGTAAAGTTGTTCCACCTTTGAGTCTCAGTCTTCTGATCTGCAGAATGGGCACAATAACCGAATCTACGCCAGACAGCTGCCGTATCAGGATGAAAGGAAGTGATGCATTCCAAGCACTCAGCGCAGGGGCTGGTCCATACACAGAAAGGCTCCCAAAGGTCAGCTTATCGTTAAGTATGTATATGAACTCAGAAGTTGTCTGCACTTAACTCCCCGTCTCCCCCCACCCTCTGCCTTCCTCCCCCCACCTCAACAGAAAGAAGTCTAGTGTACCTAGACTTTTTTTTTTTTTTTTTTACTCTTCACTGGTTCAGTTTTACCCTCCACACTCAGCCCTGGAAACTAGAGCCTCTCCCAGGAGAAGGGGATTAGAGGTTTAGATGCTTAAGATAGTTTAAAATTGGCCAGTCCTGCCTGAACCACAAGATTTAATTCGTTAGCAGTTTTGTGGTGAAGTCGATCAGACAGCCACTCCTCAGATGATACCGCAGGGTGTGATCGAAGCACATGGGGGTCTTGTTAAAATGCAGATTCTGATCCAGCGGGTCAGAGGCCGGGGCGGGGGGTTGGGGGGGGTGCGGCACAGAGAGCCTGGAGTTCTAGGAGTCTAGTAAACTCCCAGGCAATGCTGAGGCTGCTTGTCCCAGGACCACGTCTCACCAATAAGGCAGTAAAGCTACACTGCTTAGCTGGTAGCCAAGAGCCACCAAAGAATATATTTTTTAAAAATTTGTATCAATTAAATTAAATTAAATTGAAGATCTGATTCCTCAGTTACATTAGCGACATTTCAAGGGCTCAACAACCACGTGTGGCCAGTGGCTACCACGTTGCACAGAGGAGATGTGAGACGTTTCCGTTGTTGTAGAACATTCTATTGCACTGTGCTGCACTGGAGGTCACAGGCTGGGGAAAGAGGACTGCACACGAAATTCTGGAATCTTTGATCGCCAGATTGCCCCCGTAGCACCTCCCCTCCTCTACGAAATGCCAGCCGACTTTAATTTTCTAAAAAGTCTTAAACGCAAGACAAAACAATACATGCCTCTCTTTTCCTAATCAGCACCAGATGTTGGCATGCAGGCCGCGGGCAAATCTCCGATAAATAATTTACATATCACTCAGCACCAAGTGACCCAGGGGGAGGGGGGAGGGGTGCGGAATGGGACAAAGAGACACGCACAACCCACTGCACACTTGTTCAAATATTGACGACCTAACGGTGATGAGAGGAGACTACAGAAAAGTCTCCTGGAGAGGATTTCTCCAAACCAGGTTTTTTGGGGACAGAACCATTTACGTTACCTGAATCCGCTTGCCGCTAAATCCTCAAGAGGGAGATAAACGCCTCAGAAGATCTGAGAGAAATCTTCGAGATGCATGAAGGCAGCTCTCTGCCCTTAACAAATGCTGGGTTTATCTCCCTCCACAGGTTTTAGTTAAGTCGGCCACAGAAGAAACTTCTGTTAAGAAGCCTTTAAATGAAACACAAGAAAAACATCGACACCACAGCGACCCGTTCGCACCCTGAGGACTCTTGGGTGAGGCCTCTTCAATCCGCCGAGGTGAGTCTGCTTTGGGTTCAGTCTGATGTTTCGGAACAACCAGCAGCACTAGTTCTCCTCAGGGTAAGGTTAGAATCTCACATGTAAACCAAGTGTGTGGAATTAGGGTCGATGAGATCACCAACCTCAGATAAAGGATTTTCAAAAATGGGGGTGGGGGTGGGGCAGCTGAAGGCTACTGAGAAATCCCACTGATCAGAAATCAGACTGGGGGACTCTGGTGTGATTCTGCAACTGAACTGCTGCTCCTGATTTCTGACACCTAATTGCTTTTCAGTGTCCTGAGTAATGACCCAAAGGTATCCCTACCGGTTATTAGTCTGGCTGCAGGCTCTAATGAAACCTTGACTTTGACAGCCTGTTGAAGACGGGGGAAAGTTGCCCTTTCTGGCACCCCCACAGGTTGGACTATGTGACTGCTTGCCACCGTGCCAGGGCGGGGATTCACAGGGCCATGGTTAAGACCACAGGTTCTGGAGCCACAGAGACCATCCCTCTGCCTCATGCTAGCTGGTTTCTGGTAGCCGTAACCTCTCTATACCTCAGTTTCTCCATCTTTAAAATGGGGTCCGGAGAAACCTACTCCCGAGGCTCATGCAAGGATTTAATACTGATCAAGTCCTTAGGTGGTACCTTGCACCCTTATAAATAAAGCACCATAATAAAATCAACTGCAATTGACTTTTTGGAGGGAGAGGAAGCCTGCCTACTGTCCTTGTCCCTGGACTGTTGGCCTGGTGTTTGTTCTGTTGGAAAGTCCTCCTTAACCCTTAACCAATTATTAACAGGCCTCCTTTGTTTCTCTTGAATAAATATTTAAGAAACGAACTTGTTCCCAAATGTTGAGGTGTTCTGTTGACTGTGGCTCTGTTTCCGCTTGCCCCAAGTGTCTCCTGTCCTAACCATGGTGGAGGTGGGGGTTTCACTCTGCCATGGGAAGAAGGGTCCTCTACAGCTGGTAGCATCTCTGGTCCCACTGGAATGGGGCCCTTGGCACTGAAGGGAGGATTGAAGCGGCCTCAAGAGTCCAGGGTTTCACTGGTCGGCCTGTGGCCAATGAGACGGATGTTTCCTTGCGTCTCACCTGAAGGCTCATAACAGTGAGGCGGCGGGCGTCGTCCGAGGGTGCGACGACTGGCACCAGGTAAGGACTTTCAGGGATGTGCTCATCGTTGAACTTGATAGACACTTCGTAGTTACCTGTGTGGACAGAAAAGTCCCATCATTTCAGAGAATCTGGGAAGGTGGTTCCAGAGCGGCCTCTGGCTTCCTTCCTAGGGCTGAAATGCCTTCCAAGAGCCTCTGCCTCCCCGACCGTCAGGGCTGGTTGGTTGGCTGAGGGCAGGTCACCTAGCTGAGGTTGAGCCAATAGGATTCCTTTAGTTGGGAAAGGGCCGATAGTCTTCTTCTTCTTCTTCTTTTAAGATTTTATTTATTTATTTGAGAGAGAGAGAGTGTGTGCAAGCACGTGCATGAGTAGGGGGAGGGGTAGAGTGAGAAGGAGACTCTTTGCCAAGCAGGGAGCCTGATCCCAGGACCCCAGAATCATGACCTGAGCCAAAGACAGACACTGAACTGACTGAGACACCCAGCCACCCCAAGGGCCAAGAGTCTTAACTTGGGTCCAAGGCCTCCCTAAGGTCCTGCTTATAGAACTCAGGAGACCTAGGAAACTTGAATGGGAAAAAAAATTACATCTTACTTTCACTAAGTTCAGACTGAAATTTAGCATTTCCTTTCTTTCTATTGGAAAGGTCAACAAGAGGGGGGCCTGGGTGGCTCAGTAGGTTAAGCTCCGCCTTCAGCTCAGGCCATGATCTCAGGGTCCTGGGATGGAGCCCTGCATTGGGCTCTCTGCTCAGCAGGGAGCCTGCTTCCCTCTCTCTCTCTGCCTGCCTACTTGTGATCTTTCTCTCTGTCAAATAAATAAATAAAATCTTAAAAAAAAAAAAAAAAGAAACATCAATAAGAAACACTCAAAGCACACATCAGAAGCGTGATTCTGTCACCAACAAAGATCACAGATATTTTCATGTCACTTTACAGTTTTACATATACCTTAATGTATTATTTACTCTCACCTCTACTTTGAAATTAAGGTCCTTAGCAGACCATTACCAAATCCTATGACTTCATGTATTCAGGAAGAATGTGCTTATGTTACTATGTTACACATTCTCCTGAAGATTTTGATAACTCCATTTTAATGTAACTGATTTCTTTTATAACCCAATGCATTTTATTTTATATGTTTAAAACATTATCCTGAGAACAGTCCCTGTAGGCTTTAGGAGATGCCCAAGAGAGTCCACGGCTCACAAAAGGTCAAGAGCTGCTGCTTGAGGGAGCTCAGAGCCCTGAGCCCACAGAACCAGTGGCCAAGGATGGGAAGAGAGCCTGGTCAGCGGGAGGAAGGGCAGGGCTGAATGAAGGAATGAAGGAGAGGCCAGCAGAGAGGTACCAGAGAACCACACTTCCTGCCCCGAGGCCCGACTGATTTCCTGCCATGGATTTCTAGAAGGCACTCCCACGCACCCATACAGATAAACTTCATTGACTGGAGCTAGCTGGCCAGGCTTCCGTTCCCTACAGCCTAGGCATCCCCCAACAAGGAACACATCCTCAGCTGGCTCGTGATTACATACCAGGCTCCTGGGCAATGTAAGACACACCACACGATCCATTTTTATGGTCATCGAACGTAATCTCGGCCTTACTAGGGCCTTCAACAGCAATGGACAAGCCACCAGCACCTGCTTCCCGGGTCCAGATGCTGAATTCGGCTACAGCAAAGAAACACCTGGTTAGCGACCAAGCTTGGGACATACTCTCTTCTAGCTCACACCTACAATGCTGGGTTCCATCTGCTCCCTTTTCTCTCCTTTAAGGCCAGGCAGAGCCCCAAGGAAGGGCATCATCGATGTTTTCGGAGCATCACCCATGAGAACATAAAGTTTGTGGGAAATCAGGCATCTCTGAACACACCCGACCGAGGCAGAAAAAGATGAGAACACTCAGTTTTGTCCCTAGAGATCTTCCCCACCAGCAACCACCACCACAATGGGTTTTGTAGAATTCCAGTGTGTTCCACCAAATGTCAGCACTGCAGGACGGTCTGCAAAGAGCTTCCTTAGCCTGCGTCCCTCTTAGATGCTCACACACTTAGTTACAGGCTCTATGGGTCTCTCAGTAAGCTTGTTTATTAGCTTTGGGTAAGTGGGTAATTCCTAATCATGTGTAGCCACAGAGGCCTTGTTTTCAAGAATGCCCCTCAATACCACCGTCAGAATCCCATACCCGAAAGAATGCCCCTCAACAGCACCGTCAGAATCCCACACCCGTGAAGAACGTGGGGTGCTCACACCTGTAGGCTCCTCCTGTTCTCAAGTCATGAGCCCACCCACAAGCTCACCTGGGACCCCTGCTTCTCCTCTCTCCAGGCCAGGGCCTCCTGCGCGGACCTTGTGGGCGCCCCCCTCTCCCAGTGGCCCCACGGTGAACTGGAAGGGGCTGCCGGTCACGTGCTGGCCGCGGTACTTGACGCTGACTGTGTGAACGCCCATCTCCTGGGGCACAAACCGGACACAGTGCGAGTTCTTCCCCACGGACACGATCTCAGCCTCGGTGATGCGGCCAGAGGGGCTGGTGACATGGGCCGACATGTCACTGCTGTCGATTTCTGAAAGGGGGCGGAAGTTTGGGGAGGAAGAGAGCAGGGTTAGGGTGAGGGACCAAGGCAGAGCAGGCCATGCAGGGCAAGCAGCAGAGGGCAAGGCGGGGCAGAGGGCAGCCCAGGGTGGGATATGGGGTGCTCAGGCTTTCCTCCCACTCAGGCGGGATGCCTACCCTCCTGTTTCCCTCAAACCCTGGGTTGCCGTGGCCACCATGGAGATGCCAGGGCCCCTCCAGCCACACAGTGCAGAGAATGTTGTAGGGATAGTGACACTGTCTGCCCCACCGAGTACTTTTATAGACTTCCTAGCTGGCATTAATTCCACACAGCAGTTTCAAACCAGGGCCTGGAGCTGGTAAGTGACAGCAGGTAAACAGAAACCATTATAACAGGTCAGATGTTCCTAAGCCAAAGGTGACATGTGCCCATCCATCATGCTTACTGGGGCTCTTTTCCACGGGTAGGTAAGGGGAGAAAATGCAAGAACTGTCACCCCGTACCTTCAAGAAGACTTGGCATTTCTTTGGAGGCAACAAGACAAATGCATTTAGAGAAAAAGTGAACTCACGTTGGTCCCAACCACAAAGGGAAACCGTGCATAAGCCAAGCTTTGAGCGAGTCAAATACCAGAGGCCATGCTTTCAGAAGAATGACGCCTCTGGTCACTGACCCCGGGACGCAGACTGCGTCTGCCACACCCTCGGTGCTCATGCCGTGCCAGTGACCGTGCTCACACTGACGTGGTAGAGACAGGCACACCGCATGCTGGGTGACCACGTAATGCCATCACCTAGAGCCACATGAAGCTGCACTCGCCAGCCCTACAACGACCTGGGCTGAGCAGCCATGACTTTGAGCCCTGAGGACAGAGAAAGGAAGGGCGGTTGAGGAGAGGGTCGCCCTACATGGCCTGGGTCCAGAGGACATCTGGGAACTGATGAGCTGTCTTCCATTCTAACCGAGGACAGAGGCTCATTTAGGTAGTGAGGGGGAAGCGAGTCTCACCCAGAGTCAGCTGGCACTGAGAAGGACTTGATCAGAGAAAAGAGGAGCCAAGAGCCAGGGAGACCTTAGGGAAAAAGTAACTGACCTGCTAGTTCCTCCGGAAACAGAGAACTTGCAAAATGAGGAATGTAAAGCACACAAAAACACAGTCCATGTCACTAGGGACCCGAGAAATGGAACTGAAAACCAGATCCGTATTTTTCCACTGGATTGATCAAAGTGAGAAGGAAACACTGCCCAGGGCTGGTGGGGAAATGGAGAGATGGGCACCGATCCTTTATCACGAGGGCGGTCTGTCTGCCAGGGTGGGGGAGCATTCAAATCCCAGCAGCCGCGCCATCCGGCACAGCAGCCGGGGCAACCATCCGACGTGCTGACGGACTGAGCACACAGCGGAGAGCATTACAGAGCCCCGGCTGTCAGAATCCGGGGATGGAAATGAGTGTGCGTGCGCTGAGACTACGTAAGGAAGGACAGTGCATCAGGACATGGAAAGGAATCTTACGTCGTCACTAAAAATACGATGTGGAGGGGCGGCTGCATGGCTCACTTGGTCAAGCGTCCACCTCTTGATTCGGGCTCAGGTCATGATTTCAGGGTGATGAATTCAAGCCCTGTGTCGGGCTCCACGCTCAGTGTGAAGTCTGCTTGTCCCTCTCCCTCCACTCCTTCCCCCTGCTTGCTCACTCTCTAATAAATAGGTGGATAAAATTCTTAAAAAAAAAAAAAATGATGTGGGAGTATCAATAGATGACCAGACTCCAGTGTGTGAGAAGTGCACAGGTGCGACTGGAAAGGGACCCCACATGTCCAGGAAGCTGGAGGCAACTGGGGTCCAGCTCTGTGCCTCATATGTGAGCCACAACCGTCCTGGCTGATCAGAGATGGCAATGACACTTCCTTTCCCGGGGATGGAACACCTGAACTTTTCACGATCACAATGCACCAGCTATTTTTAGTAAGTGATTCCGTATGGACGCTACAGTAAGGAGGCTTTCCCCGCATTCTCAGGTGGCCAGCGGTGCAGCCACATAGGAAGACACCACTGAGGACCATGAGGGAGGCAGAGTAGGTAGAAGTGGGGCATGTTGGGAAAGAGGGGAAGAGCGGTAGAGGAGAAGCAGCCCCTTCTCCAAATCACAACCTGAGCGTGATCCGAAGACTGTTTCCATTTTCTGTCCACATGGATCTGTGCCACAACACAGCCTGTGCCCACAAGTGGGCACAGGACCCTTACACCTGCATTCACTGTGATGGCTCTTTACTTTTTATTTATTTGAGGGAAAGAGAGGGAGAGTGTGTGCACAAGCAGGCAAAGGGGCAGAGGGAGTGGGAGCAACAGACTCCCTGCTGAGCAGGGAGCCTGATGTGGGACTTGATCCCAGGACTCTGGGATCATGACCTGAGTCAAAGGCAGATGCTTAACCGACTGAGCCACCCAGGCACCCCAGAGACGGCTCTTTACAGAAGGAACCTGGGCCATATTCAGACAGACTGAAGTGTCCATTTACACCATTCACGACGAAAAGGCCGGATGTGGCCCACCCACCCAGTCTCCGCTCTCACTGTAGCGATGGAAGAAATGCATTGGGCTGACACCTCTGAAATACTTCCAACTATTGGCATGGACAAGGCCAATTCTCTCACTGACATGACTCTATTCAACGGATAGTAAATTCAAACCTAAAAAGCCTATCTGTCTCCCTGCCATGTGACACAATAAAAAAAATTTTCATTTGGAAGAAGAAAAAGGGAACAGGTAAACAGGTATTTTTTCCTTGGATGGGACTCGGTGAAAACAGTATGAAAAATACAAACAAATACACTGCTTACTTACAAATAGTCACCCACAGAGCACTTAGTACGTCCCAGGCCATGCCCAGACATGGCTCCCAGGGGTGCTCCCCGCCCTGACCCCCGCATTCCTCACGCTCACCTGGGATTTTCAGGTTCAGGTCACAGATGCTCCCAACAGTGGCCACAGACGGGGCCCGACTGGTCCGAGTGATGCTCTCCTTAACTCTCCCCTCCCCGCTGATCTTCACGGTGAACGGGCTCCCTGCGAAAACCGAGAAGGCCCTGGTGAGCAGCCCGGAGGCTGAGGCACGGCACTGACAGAAAACCCAAGCGCCACACAGGGAGGGCAGAGGGGGCCAGACGCACCAGGTACGTGCTCATCAGCGAACTTGGTGGAGACAATGTAAACGCCGGGCACGGTGGGGAAGTAGGAGACCTTGCAAGTGCCATCTTCCAGGTCCTCTGTCTGGATGTCCACTTTGCTGGGGCCTTCCACTGCCAGGGATATGCCACCATAACCTGCAACACGGTAGCCCGGGGCTGATGGCACCATAACTCACTGGGGAGGGGGAGCTCGACGCATGCAGAAGGAACGGAAATACAAGCTGTTATTTCCAAATGGTGGAAAGATAGAAACAGCAGGCAGCCCCAATCAGAGAGCCTCAGGCAGGGGAGCACGTGAAATCCCATAGCAAAAAACCTCTGAGCGTGGCTTTGACCACAGCTCCTGTCAAGGGTATGTATTAACATCCCATGGAGCCCCTGTCCTACAGCACCCGCTAGGGAAGACGCTCTGACCACACGCCTCCAAGAATGGCATGTATTCATCACCAGCTCCAGGTCTGAGAATGTGAATGTTCAAACTGCGCCCAGGTGTCTCCATCTAGCCGGGGAACCCCTAAGGGAGCAGATCCAAAGGTTTAACAACCTGAAGAATCAAGAGGGAGCATCGGCCCGCCAGGACCAGAAATTCTCGAGCTCTCTCCCCTGGGACTGTCACTTTGTCCAAAAGCCACCAAAATGGCCATGACGCAAGAAGGCAGACAATGAAGATATATATGGCCACATGGCATAGTGTGAAGAGGCCCGATCCAATTCAAGCCGTTTTAAAGAGCAAACAGGAAGAGATTCCACATTTCCATGAAAGCACAGCTCAGCTGACACGATCTTGGCCAGTTGGCCAACCTCCTCTGCTTGGGATGAGCCCAGGAGGTCCTGGAAAGCGGCTGGAGGGTGGGAGAACCCATCATGACAGATCTGTGACTTGTTTTGGCTCTGGATTCAGATGCCAGGAGCAGACAGGCTGTTCACTTCTGTAAAGCCTCAGTTTCTTCCTCTAGAAATACAGATAATATCCAGTTCACTGGGGATGGTGGGCCCTAAATGCTGATGCAGGTACAAGACCTACAACTTGAAGGATGCTCAGAGAGAAAGGGGAGGTGGTAGGATGAAAAGACAAGCAGCCCGAGCAAAAAGAAGACCGTTCCCGCAAGCCTTTCCCCAGGAACGTCTCCACACACCTGCATCCCTTGTGTCCACGATGAATTCAGACATCTCGAAAGTCCGGCCTTCCGACAGGCCACGGCCATAGACTTTGGCTCTGCGTGCATCACCGATCTCGGACTGGACCACCATGATGGACACGGGGCTGTTGGCCACATGGTTGCCGTTCTTCTTGATGCTGACCAGGTGCTCGCCCACCTCCCGAGGGATGAAGGAGATGCCTGCACCGGAGCATAGACTGGGGTTGGTAAGGTCCAGAGACAGGATGAAAGAGAGGAAGCAGGAGGGAGACACACGTGCAGGAATGAAAATGGACTTCCCTCCTGACTCTCCAGCAGCCCAGAGTGTCCAAGAGGATGGTCAACAGCTCAATGCAGAAGCGCACGCGGACTCTTAGCATGTGCGACCCAGCTGCATGCTCTCATGTGCTATCAGGTCCCCAGGACGGGACTGGAGGAAAGCCCATCCCCCCTCGATCCCCTTCCCCAGCCCCAGCCCCAGCCCCAGCCAGGAAGGCAGCCTGGGCTCACCGATGTGGTTGTTGGGCAGCCTCTTGAGGAGACAGGGCTCGTCGCGGCCGGATGGTGCCTTAATGCTGGCCGTCAGGGTGCTCAGGTCTGTCTCACTGATGTCGAGCAGGAAGTCCGCGGCAGAGCCCAGCTTCACCTGAGAGCAGCGTCTGCTGTCGTCTGGGAAACAAACCCCCCCCACCGTGCAGCTCGGGTTAAGTGTGGTCTCCCAGCCACACACCGTTTACGCAGGAGCGCACGGAGAATGAGTGACTCGGAGTTCCGTGAAAAAGCCCATCTGGGACCATGAGCAGACCTAACCAACGATGAGTGCTGGCTGATGGTGTCTGGGAACTGGCAGGAGACGCGAGGCTTCACGGGCCACTTTCTAAAGGCGTCTTTGCCCGCAGGAGGCACATGTCACCTCCTGCCTTGGACCTTCCTCAGGCACAAGTACCTCATGCTCCACGTGGGACTGCTGACTGCCCACGGACAGGTCTGAACACCTCAGGGTCAAGAACCTCGCCTTTCTTATCTCCTTTATAACCTCCTGACACCATGATATGAACACAGCCAGCACAACAGACACTGGGAGTGTGGGCTTTGAATCAGATAACCTGGGTCTGAGTCCCGAATACCCACGTTATGAATTTGGCTAAGTCACTATCTCACCCGGTGTCAGTTTTTCCATCCAAAAAACGGAAAGGAAATCTATCCAGTAGTGATGCTGAAGGGTATCTCCGAGTTCACGTATTTACGTGAATCATGGAGTATGTGAATGCCTCTGAGGGCCTGCTACTGGCATGCTATGGCCCGACTAGCACCAAACAAGGGCCGTCTGAAGGGTACTGTGAGCTTTCCCTTGGATTACTGGCTACTGGAGGAACTGGGCCAGCCCGAGGTTGACTTTGCACCCCAATTCCTCCCCAAGGAGTCTGGAAGTAGAACCTACACTTAGATGCCTAGCCTGCTGCTGCAGGTCTGATGGGGAGAGGGGCTGACCAGGCAGCCACACCTCCCCGTAGGCAGCCTCTCCCACCCGCCTACCCCCTAAACGAGCCAGGTAATCCTACCTGTGATCTTGGCTGTGAAGGGGCTTCCAGGGATGTGCTTGTCATTGTACTTGACCAGAATGCTGTAGTCCCCTGGCAGGGTGGGCAGATAGGTCACGGTGCATGTCCCATCTTTGTTGTCAATGCAGCTGATTTCAGCCTTGGAGGGTCCCTCGATAGCCAAGTCTAGGCCACCTGCAGATGGGAGGGAGGAGGGCGAGCCCTTAGAGAGAGTGTGTTCCCTTGTTTCAACAGAGACCACAACTCATCCAGGGTGGTCCCAATGCTGGGAACAAGAGGCTGATGCACGCCACGTGGGCCACCAAGGGGCATGTCAGAGCAAAGCAAATGACATGCCAAATCCGCCCACTGGAAAGACATTTCACCAGCTGAAATATTCACTATAAGTGACCTTCAAGATCTCTCTATTCTTCGGGATACATGGGACGTGAAAGGCGTCCAGCACACGAGCCACACATATAGGGGAGCCACACATAGGCTGTTCCTGCTGGTGGGGCACCAGGTGCCATCATGAAAATCCAGTAAGGACCACACATTTAGGGGCACCCGACTGGCTCAGTCAGCAGAGCATGCGACTCTCGATCCTGGGGTTTTGATTTTGAGCCCTGTGTTGGGTGTGATTACTTAAAAAGAAAATCTTCAAAAAAGGACCACAAACTGAGAAGTCTCCATGATGACAAGGGGCACAGGCATGGAGCTGTATCTGGAATGGGCAGTAACTCAGGCAGTCTTCTAGATACATGTACACGTGCAAAAAAGAACAAAATAACATCATCATCTACCAAAAAACATGCTTAAATTTCAGGCAAGTCCCGTAAAAACATCTCACAGCATCAAACGGATTTCCATCAGAACACAAAGGAGCTCAAAAGTTCTGCCTTGGGTGAAGACAGAGCAGCTCTACAGAAGAGATGGAGAAGAAAGGACAAGACAAATGCTACCCCTCAGCAGTCTAATTTTTAAAGCTGTCCCGGAATTGTGTCCACTTGACTCTCCAAACAGATGGCCGGAAGCGCAAAACCCACAGGGACCACACAGTACCTTCTCCTGCATCCTCGGTGACGATGGTGAAGGTGGCGGTTTTGTTGGCCACTCCATACACCAGGCCTGGACCGTATGCAGAGACGCTCCCGCTGTTCGGGTAGTTCACATAGAACTGGAGCGGGCTTTCTGAGTTGGCAAAGAACACAAGATCGAGGGGGACTCATTGAGGGGAGCATGCATCCCTTGGATATCCAGTGTCTTTTTTTTTTTTTTTAAGATTTTGTTTATTTATTTGACAGACAGAGATCACAAGTAGGCAGAGAGGCAGGCAGAGAGAGAGAGGGGAAGCAGGCTCCCTGCTCAGCAGGGAGCCTGATGTAGGGCTCCATCCCAGGACTCTGGAACCATGACCTGAGCCGAAGGCAGAGGCGTTAATCCACTGAGCCACCCAGGTGCCCCAAGGACACCCAGTGTCTTAACATTCCCCTTAACAGCAGGCAAGGGCGGGGTCTCCCACACAGGGGCAGAAATCCAAAGGAGACTCCAGGACAGCTGACCATGCTGGGATACCCAAAGGGTCTACTCATAGTGCGCAAGAAAAATAATCCCAAAGGTTGATGAATAAGGGAAGAAACAGCTGACCATGTGAAGAAATGATTCACTACTGGATGGAACACAACTGGACAAGTCTTTTGGGAAGGCCATTTGCTGCCCCTTTCAAAATGTAAGGTCCTATGAGGGCCCTAGTAATCTATCCCACACCTCAGACCCAGCCCTGTGCAAGGACTTCCACTTCCACAGTGCTCAGATCCAAGTTAGGAAAAGACTCCAGTGTCCAACAACAGGGGGCCAGTTAAGTAAACGTGGGTCTACTGGCAGGTCGTTAAAAATAATAAATGAAGGGGAGCCTGGGTGGCTCAAAGTGTCTGATTCTTGATTTCAGCTCAGGGCATAATTTCAGGGCTGGGAGATGCCCTGAGATTCAGCCCTGTGTCTGTCTCCACGTTGAGCGTGGAGCTTGCTTGAGATTCTCTCTCTCCCTAGCCTTCTGCCCCTCCCCCACTTTGCCTGCCCACATGCAGGCACACGCACTCTCTTACAAAAAAAAAAAAAAAAGAAAAGAAAAGAAAAGAGGGAGATCTGTGTGTATTAACTTGAGAGATTATTCATAACGTGTCATGTTAAAAAGACAAGCTGCTATATAATATAAATACCATTATCTCATTTCTTTGAAGGAAAAAACCCAGCAAAATTCTATGCATGTTTTGTAGGCACAGAGAGAAACATCTGAAAAGACTAACACCTCAGCAGTGGTAGTGAAAGGGAAAGAGAAAGACATTTTTTACTTTCTCTTTATCTGCATCTTTAGAATATTTAGATACAAGCAGATAACATATTTTTGCTTTAAATAAATATTATGCACACATGTATGTATGAACTACAGCAAACATCAAACTGGAGAACTATTTGCGACTTGTATCACAAAGGACTAATCTCTCCAGTATTTAATTTGTTCTCAGAAAGTGATATGACAAAAGCCAATCACCCAAGAGAAAAACCTGGCCAAGGAAACAAGCGCTCAGTTCACAGAGAAAGAAATACAAACGGTACTTAGACATATAGAAAGTTGCTCAGTCTCATTTGCAAGAGACATACAAAGAAACACAGAGATACTGTTTTTCTGAATGGTCTGGCAAAGATCCAAAACCTGGTAGAAAGCAGGTGCTCATCTACCTTGCTGGTGCATGTGTGGATGAGGGGAGGCCATTGTCAAGATTTGTCTTGACAATTTGTCAACATCTATCAAAATGACAGTTGTCTCACTCTCAGTCTCACAGAACAAGCTGAGGGTTGCTGGGGGGTGGGGGGTGTGGAGAGGGTGGTTGGGTTATGGACATTGGGGAGGGTATGCGCTATGATGAGTGCTGTGAAGTGTGTAAGCCTGATGATTCACAGACCTGCACCCCTGGGGCAAATAATACATTATATGTTAATAAAAATAATTAATTCTTAAAAATGACAGTTATCTCTGTGACCACAATACATGCCTTGGGAATTAAACCTCACAGCTGTACCTTTGTGAGTGTGAAATGATGGATACAAAGGCTATTCACTGCTGCCTAATGACAGCAAAAGGCAGGGGAGACCCTCAAATCCTCCAGTGAGGGTAAGGGTGGAATATACCATGCTCACCCCAACGGTGCGACACCACAAACATGCTCTATCATTCGGAGCATAAAGCTCTCCCAGATACACTGTCAGATGGAAAAGGACGAGCTCGAAATGATGTGCAGACTTTGCTATTAATGCACGAATGGGAAAGGGCTTAAGAATCCATATTTCTCATTTGTCTGTAGGGTCTTAAAAATATTCTGAAGTCCAATGTAAAAAGTTAACAGCAGTCAAGTTCAAGGAGAGGTCAGGTGGGTGATACAGGCAGGAAGGAAACCTTTCCCTGTACCGTTTTTTAAACCATGTGGATATGTTGCTTCAAAATATTAAATTAAAAAACAAAACTATTTGAACATTTAAAAAAAAAAAGAAAAAGAAGAACAAGAATAACACTGTGTTGGTTGATGGACATGAAATCTGAGCTGAGTTTCCTTGTCAAGGTCAGTGTGAACATAAGACAGCTTGTCCTCTCCTTCCGCCCCAAAACCCCACACCACACCAGGCTCTGCAGGCCAGGCTGGAAAGTCCCTCCGGGAGCCTCACATTCTTCTCCCAGCATACTCTCTGACCACGCTCGGCACAGTGACAAAGACAAACAATCATGGACCTAAGGGCGTGAACTGTGACCCAGGACGCTAGGCTGTGTTGTCCCTTCTGGAAAAGTAGCTGGATCTGCTGGGGTCATAGGCTATTTGATTTCATAGCGACTCCCACACTGCATTCCTGATCCTGCCACTGAGAATTATTTCCCATGTAGCAGCTAACTACACATCTCTGCAAACCTCTCAGATACCAAGGCCCAAGTCATGCTGTCCTGTGAGCATGCTGCCCAGGTGCAGAGCCCGACTCACCAGGGATGTGGCTGCCCATATATTTGATGTGCATTTCATGCAGCCCGACCTCAGTGGGGGCGTATCGGACCGTGACTGTGCCATCCTTGTTGTCCACAATCTCAGGTGTGGCCGTCTTCCCGGAAGGCATGTGGACCTCTCCTGCGGGAGAACAGGCAGACAGGGCAATGAGCACCCCAGGCACTTCCCCCGGAGAAGCTCAGTGCAAAGGCACAGGTGGCCTTCAGATCAGAGGGCACTCCCTGCTGCCTAAAGCATCCAAGACAGGACAAGGACAACAGGAAAACAGAGACATGTCTACCTCTATTTTGTTCCCTTTTCCTTCCACAAAATGCAGCAGGCAACTCCAGTAAAGGGTTTTCTACCTTTGTACTTGCAAGTGAGCAGCTCAAACTAGACTAGAAAAGACCACGAGCCAAGTAGCAGAGTCAGCTCAAAGAGAAATGGGCATTAAAAGGAGGCTGGGAGAGAAAGGTAGGCTTGTACAAGAGACGTTGTAGGAATGTCACCTCTGGAAAGGTGTGCGCATAAGACAAGGCAGGAAGAAAGGTGGGACAGGAACCTGACAGTCGAGAGGTATCTAAATACAGTGGTTCGTAACCTGGAGAGAGTGCCTGGCCTTCTCTAGGATGTGATGCAAGTTCTAAACGAAGCAGCCCCTTCAGAGACACACATATATACAGTGAACATTCTGCCGTCTCGGGGCTCACGGACCAATCCCCTACAGCAAGAAACAGGGATGCTGGGTTCAGGATGGCAGATATCAGGGACAGATGGGACCACCTCCCGAGCAACGTTCTGGAAAGCTAATGCAATCTAGGGAGAACAACGCGGCTTTCGTGACTGTGCTTACCGGTAATTTCCCCTTTCCTGACCGCAAACGGAATGACCAAGTCGAAAGGCTTGAACCCCAGGCCGTTCATGTCACTCACGGGGACATAGGCCTCTTCGGTCACCTAAAAACAGGAAGCAGTCATCACTGGGTAGAGCGGACCATGGCGTGGGCTGATGAAGCAACAGAGGGCAGAGAGCTGGGAATCCTGCAAGCCAGTGTAGCCGGGATCTGGGGATGTGGCTGCCGTCCATGTGGGATGGCCTCTGTCTAACACCCTGGGGCCGAAGCAGAGCCTGGGGTACTGGAGAAGTCATGCTGACCAATTGCTAACGATCGCTAGGCGTTCTGCTTGCAGAATTCCCAGCAGGGCTCACGGGGGCATGGGAAAGTGAGAGAGAGCAATGTCTGTGGGTCCCAAGAGGCTCCACCTGGAAAGGTTTAGTTGTGGCCTGGAAAAGAAGGTGCGTTTTAAGTGGCAGAAAGTAGCAGCGGGTGGCTCTCCCCTGAACAGAAACCAACTGTGCGAGGGGCGGCTGTGCGAGTCAGCAGGAGGGCTGAGGACAGTCTGTGTTTCTCCGAACCGCAGAGACAAACGACACCGAGCGTGATCACAGACATGACGGCTGGAGATTCGTGGAGCGCAGACGATGACACAGGTGGGTCTCTTTACAGAGGAAGCGGGGGATCATTGTGACGGACTGATCAGTGGGGGCGGGGCAAACCAATGACCAGGACACCCAGAGGGCTTAAGCAATCCCCAGAAGCAGGCTGCAGCTTTCTGAAATGAAGGCTGAGTAAACACAGAAATGCCAAAAAGGGGGGAAAAAAAAAAGTGTACCCAGGGCCTGAATCCGGGGGAACAGGCATTTACCGGAGCCTCCTCCACAGCCTCGACTTCCCCATCCGTGGCCTGGTTGGTGGCAAATGGAGATTAGTCGGGAATCACACAGAAGGGACGCTGCTACTTTAGTAGGTCCTACAACATGAGGGCCGCTTCCTCCCCAACGGCTCTGTCTCATACAGCAGGAACCACTTGCTCTAGCGGGAGCCTACAACCTTCCTCGCCTTGTGGAGAGCAAGCCGGCATCCCTCCTTCAAATGTCAAATCCACATGCCCTTGAAACCCATGACCCCACTTCTAGGAAGCTGGCCCAAAGAAATGCTAGCTGGAGAGTCTGTAGTGATACATGCAGGGTTCTTTACCCGGGCTGCTTGTGGTCCTGAGAACTTGGAGGTACCTAAAACACCTGCCAGGGAGTCTGCTAATTATGCAAACCTGTATTTGAAAAAGCTACGGAGTCTGATGAATGAAAGGGGAAGGGTACCTCTGACACTCGGAGGGACCAAGATGAGTTGTAAAGCACTGGGTAGGAGCCGCCCCGTGCACAAAGCTGATGGCTTTGTTGTGCCAACAGCGAAAAAGGAACACCAGTCCCTTCTGCGGCACAGAACTGGGAAAGAGGTCTCCTGTTACTTGATAAGTGCCCATGGTATTTATGTTTTAAAAGTCTTTATAAATTCATTTTTTTTTTTTTTTTAAACCACGGACTTCACATTCCTGATCCCATCAACCCGGTAAGGGAGGGATCTCCCTCTTCTCCCATCATCAACAGCAAGAACTGAAAGGCCCTCCTGCTGGGAGGAAGGCCAACATGCCTGCTTCACTCCTCTTTGTGTATTTCAGCATCTGCAGAGAGCATCACCATTTGGAACAGCCCTACCCCCACCTCAGGGCTCTCTCCCGGTGGAGCTATGCAGGGACATACTAGTCAAAGATCTTTCAATGGCCACTCTATGGCCTTTGACCCAGGACTTCTCAGTGGGGACGAGATGAGCAGAAACACCGCTAGACCCATGGCTGTGTGATCTATTTAACTGAACCAGCCTGCTGGGGCTCCTTGAGACAAGAGCTCTGAAGGCAGTACTGGGTGCTTGTGTCCTTCTGGCCACAAGTCTGTAGAGGGAGGCAGGGAATCCATGTGTAGAGAAAGTCCACCTGGGTAAGGCTAGAGAGAGCTTGGCATGGAAGACCCAAACCAAAAAAAGACCCAAGCCAGGTACTAGAGGTGACCTCCCAGCTGAGGGGACATTTATTCCCACTGAATCTGGTGGCCCCCACTTCAGGTCCCTGACTCAGCAGCTAAAATGGCCCTTGGTATTTCCACACTGACTTTCTCACTCAGACCCGCCTCACCCATCCTAGCTCGTTGCACCTGCAAAGCCATGACCTCTGCCTGGGGGCCGCTCCTCCATGCTGCCCTGTTCCAATCAACCCCATAAAACCCAAAACAGATTCTTAAAATTACACCTGGGACCCTTCTTGGGAAGTAAGAATGACAGAAACTCTCTAGCTGCATTTCTTTCTGCCTTCAAAGGAGAACACTCCCAAATGAAGTGTCAAAGTTGAGAGGCACTTACATCCTTGAGACAAAAAAGAGCCTCCAGATCTCTGCCAGGATGTTTACAGATAAACAAACATCTATGGAAAGGGAAAAAAGCTACAACAGATGAGAGACTGCTTGGAAGGAGGCAAGGCACAGGCTTCTGTTTGGAACAGGGTCCCTTCTCTGTTGCTGCATGAAGTGAAATCATCCGAAGGGACTCCACAGGCTGTGCATGGGGCTAGGCCACTGAGGCCTAAGGACTTTGTGGTCAAGCATGGCTGCTGCCCATGGCATCGAAGGACACCGTGTAAGGGGCCCTCAGTGGTTGTCCACAGCAGGCACGCTGGGCACCGTGAACTTCAATCTGGGCCCTGTTCCCACACCTCATCTGCAAGAGAGCCAATGATGCTTGGCTTTAAGGATCAAATGAGGTTACTAATCTTGTCCTGACTGAAGAACCTTCTTTATCAGAGGAGAATCCAAGAGTCACTTGTTGAAAACTAAGGAGCCTCACCGTTCTGGACCATAATGGTGTTCCTTTCTTCTAGATGTTCCTATTTCCTAGGTCTATGCAAAATCTCCCAAACAAAACTGGAGGCACTTTGTGTCCCGGGATATGGGTCAAGTCTCCAGACATAACGGCATCAGGAACCTCTCTCCTCCAGGCCGTGGAGATGAGGGAGGAGGAAAAGCTAGCAGAATAAAAAATTGTGCTGTCTTACTTACACGCATTTTCTTTTTTTTGTCCGAGTATATCTTTCTGAACTGGGCTTTGGCCAGGACATTGCCCAAGACCCTTAGCCTGATGGATACTTCGATGGCCAATAAGATTCCTTAAAAACTCTAACAGCCAAGAGCTTCCGGATTTCTAGAGATTACTCTAGGACTCAACAAGGTCATGACTGCTGAGGAAAAAATTTTTAAAGAAAAAAAAGTGGAAGGGGATGTTCTAGCCAGGATTTAACAGAGGGCAGCTGTTAGCTTTTCTGTCAGACCAGGGCTCTTTAGGGAAGGAATGTGGCTTACCATGACAGTGAAGGGGCTGTTGGGGATATCAACGCCGCCAAAGCGCACGTAGATGACATAGGTGCCTGGCTTGGCAGCTGTGTAAAAGATGTCATAGGTGCCATCCTCATTCTCAATGACGTCAGCCTCAGCCTCAGTGCCGTCGGGGGTCAGAACCGTGCAGGTCACCTTCCCTTTCCCAGCGGTCTTGGCATCCACCACAAAGCCCACTTCCTCACCGGTTTTCACGGTGGAGGCAATTCCAGGACCTAGAGAACAGTTCCGGAGAAAAGACTAGAAGCTCCAGCCACAGAGAGCTGCCCTGGGGACCCCAGAACAAAGCACGCATTGGTGCAGAGTCTGCATCTGTCCATGCCAGATCTTCGACGGCCACCACACACAGGGTGGTCCGGGAGACCCTGGGGGTCGGAGGAAGGGGCTGCTCCCCGTGGGAGTGGGGGGCGCTCTAGTACTTAAGAGACAAGCTGGGAGTGTCAACCGATGTTAGGCCCAGCTTGCTGGCATTCAGGGGTCAGAGGGGATGGTCAACTTCCACAAGCAGACGTACTATGGGCACTTCCTTGAGGGCCAGGTACACACAACATTGAACCACACACGGTCTCTGCTGTCGGCTGTTCATTATGAACAGGCAGACGTTTGCAGGCCAGGCACCAACAACGACGGCTCAGTGTGCTGTGGGGACACTCAGTTATAGAAAAAAGAGTCAGCTGTGCTTTAGAGAAGTGTCCCATAGCTCATTTCTATAAAGAAAGTTCTATGACTTTATATCCCAGCACTGCCACACTGATGGGGGCGAGAAAAGGGGAATGGCTGATTCTGAAGCACAGGCGTGGCTGGCTAGAGGACACTTTCCACCTCTGCCCCCAAACCACGACCAGTCTCTCTCTGTCTGACTGGGGGCACCCTTTACACAGGTTCCACATCAGGGAGTGCAGATGAGTGAACCAAAAAGCATGCTGGCAAAAAAAAAAAAAAAAAAAAAAAAAAGGCAAGAAGCAACAGCGAATGCTAAAAACATATTGTTCAGAGCGGGAATAGTAGAAGGGAGCCTGGGGCCAGTCCGTGGAAGGCCCTGAACGACAGAGAACAGTGGCCTCTCGGAGCCCCCAGGATGAGCGAGTATCCTGTTCAGGATTCTGCCCCAGCAAGGGACAGAACAGAGCCTGGAGAGCAAGGAGTCAGTCCCCACCCAGTATTATCATGCCCCAGGTTAGTCACGGCAATCCAGTCGTTCCTGGCAGATAGCGCAGACCTAGGAGGTGGTGGATTGGATTGGCCAGTGGTTCAAAATTTCCCAGCGTTTGAGCCCCAACTCGCCAAGCTGAGCAGTTTACAACTTGCTCTGAAAGCGAGAAATTCTTCCTCCGTTCAGAACAAGCTAAGATATGAGAGAAACAGGTCTATCCAGGTTGGACCTATGCTGAATTTAAAGAGAAGCCAATCTGTTTCACTTCAGAGATGGGGATTCATGTTTTGAAATCTGCTGGAGCAGCGTCAGGGTAACAAGAGCTGTTCTTAGAAATGAAGGGCCTGTGATGGTCTCGGTCACATCTCAGAAACTGAAGGAAGTGTGATGTTCAAATATTTCTGGAGACATTCTAAGAGACGTAGGCACAGGCTGAAGTGCTGAGGAAAAACCCAGATCCTCGAATGCATTTCTCTAATGCTGACCTGAAATGCTCTCAAATAAATCTTGAAAAATTAAACCATCTCCTCATGAAAGGAAAGGCATATATTTGCAGCTTTTCATAGGACCTACCACCACAGGTGAGATCTCCACAAAAGCACCCACTTCAAAAGTAACATAATAACAGCTTCCATGTGCCTGGTACCATGCTAAACATTTCTCCTACCTGACCTCATATAATTTTGCAATAAACCCGTGAAACAGTCTCTGATCCCAAGAAGAGTTTCTTGAATTCAAATGTTCTCAGAAAGAGCTTCCATCTAAGTTTGACCAAAGCTCAGAGTGGCTAAGCAACTTGCCCTAATCACACAGCCACTGAGGGGCAGAGAAGGATTGGCCCCTGGCTTACTGACTCCAAAGCCCACACTCACCCGTGGCCAGGCATTTGCTGGCATCTCCCGTCTGTGTGGCCCGGATGCGGTAGGGAGACAATGGGATGTCGTCCCCCCCGTAGGTGACCCCAATCATGTAGCGTCCAGTCTTGTCAGGGATGTAGGTGACGGCGTACGTGCCATCTTCATTGTCATGGACAATGGCTCTTTTGGGTTTTCCCTCTTGGTCCTGTGAAGCACCGAGAAATGCTATTTAGGGTTTTGTCATCAAGATGTAGAGACCAGGGCGCCTGGGTGGCTCAGTGGGTTAAGCCGCTGCCTTCAGCTCAGGTCATGATCTCAGGGTCCTGGGATCGAGTCCCACATCGGGCTCTCTGCTCAGCGGGGAGCCTGCTTCCCTCTCTCTCTCTCTGCCTGCCTCTCCATCTACTTGTGATTTCTCTCTGTCAAATAAATAAATAAAATCTTTAAAAAAAAAAAAAAAAGATGTAGAGACCACTCATGGGAAAACAAGACACATTTTGCTTATTCATTGGTGCCTCTATTCCAGAGGAGACAGAATTAATGGCTTAACACAATCTTTTTTTTTTTTTTTTTAAGATTTTATTTATTTATTTGGCAGACAGAGATCACAAGTAGGCAGAGAGGCAGGCAGAGAGAGAGAGGAGGAAGCAGGCTCCCTGCTGAGCAGAGAGCCTCATGTGGGGCTCGATCCCAGGACCCTGGGATCATGACCTGAGTTGAAGGCAGAGGCTTTAACCCACTGAGCCACCCAGGTGCCCCAACACAATCTTAATTATAGTTTTGTTTTGGGGGGCCCATGGGTGGCTCAATGGTTTAAAGCCTCTGCCTTCAACTCAGGTCATGATCCCAGGATCCTGGGATCCAGCCGTGCTGAGCAGGGAGGGGAGAGGGTCACACTCTATGGACATTGTCAATTTTTAGGAATTCTACGGTCAAGTAAACAAGAACTGATTCAGCTCTGAATCCAACCAAATTCAGGGAGACAAGGGGGACAAGGTCCCTGCTCCTATATCACCACATCCACTCTCCTTCTTCCCTTTAGTAAAAAATTCCCAGTCCTTGGCTGGGGGCAGCTCCCACTTGCTAGCAAACTCTTCCCCGAAGTATGGCCTTGGGACTTGTGACAAAGTGCCAGTAAATAAATGAGAGGGAAGTGGAAGTCACAGAGAGCTGGTCAAGACCGCTGATTGAGTTGAAGGTCCCCTTTCCCCTTCTGCCCTTCCTTCTCTTTGTGGCCTGCCACGTGCATCAGCTCGTGGTCCAGGAGGAAACCTCAGGACAGAAGCCACACGCTAGGACCGAGGAGCGGGAGAGCTGGAGCCAGCTTCCTTGCCGAGCCACACAGTACCCAGGTGGCTTGCCTCCGGGCTTCCTTCAATAGAGAGATTAATCCCACGGTTGGAGCCACTCTCATTTGCGGGGGTATTGTGATATACAGCGCAACCTAGTCTTAACTAATCTGATGAGTAATTTAAAACATTTTAAAACAAAAGCAGAGGAGCAGATAGAGTAGAGATCAAAGTACACGAGATTCATCCAAATGTGGTACTTGGAGCTACCCCTTCAGACCTCTCATTCAGGCAAGCATGTTTGTTTTCTTACACAATGACCGGTTCTCTGATGGGGGGTCGGGGGGATCATCAAAACATTTGCATCAGGCCAGAAATCGGTCATTAAAATCTTATCCTTATCCCTGACCAGGAAGTTAGGTCTTCATTAATCGAATTTGACTCTAGAAAATAACTCAAAGTTACCGTGATCTGAACAGCAAGCAGGCCTTCCCCAGCATCTCTGGCATCAATTGCAAACTCCACAGGCAGACTGGCAGGCACACCATAGGAACTGAGGCCAGGGCCACTGGCCGTCACTTTGCTGGCATCATATGTGGGAAGGACCTTGACCTTGAAGGGACTTGAAAGACACATACACATGCTGGGTGAGTGCCAATACTATCAACCAGCTACATTCGATCTCTCTTACACAAAGAGACAGGGCTTGAGAGGGAGGATTTCTACAGAAGGTAAGACAGCGAGTGCCTTATGTACCTTAAGTCTAATAGAAATTTACAAGCATGTAACCATCATATGCTTTCCCTGAGTGCACACCATGGGATACACACTAATCCTCAACTTGGTTTGGGAGACACAGTTAACTCGCTTTTGTCATGCTAAGAAAATGGTTACCAAAATGGGAAGGGACTGTTGGAATTAGGAAACAATGTTGGAATAATAAAATTAATGTCTTATCTCATCCTCTTCTATTCTTAGCATGCCTTAGATGGTGAACTACCTATTAGCAAAGTAATACATAAATGTAATTTATAAATTACAGATTTCTACATACCTAGAGCTATATGTATATCTCTATATAAAACATATATTGGGGTTTGGGTAAATTCTTTTCATCTTAAGGAGTATGAAAAGAATCCCTTGGAGGCTGTCCTGACAGAGGAAGAGTATAGCAACATTTCATATTAATGTGAATGAGGAATGACGTTTCTATCCAATACCTTCTGGGAACATACTGTCAACCAAATCCTCAAGTAAAGAAGTAAAAAAGTAAAAATCTTTGCCCTCATCAGAGAACTACTTGTAAGGTCACCAGAAAGACAACGTTGATGAAATAACACATTCCTTGTTTCTTCAAAGATTCCCAACTCCTTAATTTCAGCTCATCTTTAAATTAAATATGGACAAAAGGACAAAGCAGGGGGATACAAGATATCAAGAGAGAAGCAGCCACAGGTATCAAGGCTAGTATGTTCTAACACCTGTGCAGAGATAGCCTGCAGGTTCTCACTGATACCTGCTGATGAGGAAGTTGGGTGGGTAGATGGATGGATGGATGGTTGGTTGGAAAGACGGATAGATGGATGGGCAGATGGAAGAATGGATGGATGGATGGACGGATGGTTGGATGGACGGATGGACGGACGGACGGACGGATGGGTAGTTGGATAAATGAATGGCTGAATGGGTCACCAGGACAGTGCTGGCCAAACCTTCAGACGGCTGGAGTTCAGGCTGGTTCTGACCCCCTTCTGTAAGTGTCAGAAGCTTACCTACGAGGTATCTCTTCATCAGCATATTTTACTGAGACCATGTAAGGCCCCTCCTGGGATGGCGTGTAGGTCACCGTATGTGTGCCATCCCCATTGTCCACTACGTTCACCGGCTCCACCAGGCCTGAGAACAAAAATGAGACATCTGAGGAACTGCACAGACTCTCCTTCACTCCACCCTGGGCTGAGTCTGAAATAGAATCACATTCATCCCAAGACCTATTGGTTTCCAATGAGGAGAAACATAAAGGCAGGGGAGGCCATAATCAGTGGCCCAAGAAATCACAGGAGACAGGATCCCCAATTCATGGTTGCAGAAATGACCCCAAGAGACACCTTTAGCTTTCTGATGGTTGAAGTACACTCAGTCGGCCCTCGAGTGCAATTAAGGAGACTGCCATGCTTGCGTGAAGATGCATGTTGCAGGCACGCTATCCCTTTCCAAGCTGGTGAGGTATGCTTGGGATGTGGCCATTTTACTCTATAGCAGAGGAAGGGCCAAAGAGACCACAACTCTGAGAAGCAGAAGTTAACCAATGGACTGGCCAAGCAAATGGATGGCCACCTAGAGCACAGACCAGTAGGATGCCAGCAGGCTGAGTGTTAGGTGCAGGGCAGGTGAGGGTGCCCATTCCATCAGGTGGGGGGGGGGATCTTCAAAGTGATGCCTACAGGGGTCAGCTGGAGACCGTGTTAAAGCATAATTGAGGCATGCATTGCGTTGGTAGATTCTAGATCCTAGTTCTGGCCATGAGTATCGGGGATGGGTCGACTGAGGGTAGGCTGCTCATTAAGCAAAGCAGATGAGGCAGGAACCAGGCAATTTTTGGGGTGAGGACAGCAAGAGGCATTCAGCATAATTAGAGCAGCAGCCAATAGGAAAATGCAAACCTGTCTCCGTAAAGTCACCCTTCGGGTCACCTTTAAAGAACTCTGAAATGGCTTTCAAGGGGCTGCGCCAAGACTGGGAATCCATCTCATCAGCTAAAATTAAAAGGCTGTTACTTCCGAGTCCTCCAGAATAATATAATAGCAGTAGATATCTAAGTAAAGCCTCCCTCCCTCTGTCTCTCTCTCTCTTCCACACACACACAGGTCTTAAAGCTCAGTAACTATGCAGAATCAGATTCCAGCCCCATGACCTCATTTCCCTCAAACCACATCTGCCCTGAGCTTCAAAAGGCATAACCTCCTGCTGAACCCCATTAAGTAGAAAGTTCCTCTTCAAAGAAGGAAGCCCCCGTTTGCTACATCTATAAAGCCAAGAACACATCACCAGGGAAAAATCCAGATAACTTAAGAAATTAAGGAGAGAATGGCTCATTTTTCAGTGCCGGAAGAGGAAATGTGATTGCCTGCCAAATAAGGTAAATCTCAATGCACTGCAGGGCTCTGTCCCAAAATGGCCTGCTCGTCATACCAAACCCCAGTTCTAGGCTGCCAACAGGGCAGGCCGAATTGTCAACAGAGGCCATTTCCCAAGAGACCCTCTCCCTCCAGGAAGTGGGGACAATGACAAAAGCCATGTCACATGGGTTGCGTATCTGTCATTTCCAGAGATTTGGATGTATTGCACATGGGCACCAAGGCACCTCAAAGAGAGTTATCACCTCTAAACCCATTGCCCACCCAAACTCCAGACCTCAGTCACCTCACAAAGGCTGACACACGCATATGAGAGCACAAATACCACTTGCCTCACTACTTAAGTGAAAATTGAAAAAGACACTTAGAGCCGCCTTATTAAATGTGGGAAGAGACCACTAGAGACACAGGAGGTCTGCCTGCTTTCTAAAAGCAGCTTTGGGGCATCTGAGTGGCTCAGTCGGTTAAGCATCCAACTCTTTGATTTCGACTCAGGCCTTGACTGCAGGGTCAAGAGAATGTTCCGTGCTCAGCACAAGTCTGCTTGAGATTCTGCCTCTCCCTGTGCCTCTGCCCTTCCCTCTCCACTCACAAGTGTGCACATGTAAGCATGCATGTGCACACTCTGTCTCTCTCAAAATATATAAATACAATATTTAAAAATAAATAAATAAAAGCAGGCACTTCTCCTGTTTAGCTGAAATACGGAGCAATAAAGTAATTTAGCAAATTTAATTTTAAGTTCATGACCAAACTCAAAAGTCAAGTGCCCACTGAGTCATGGCTGCCCTCACCTGTGGCGAGGGTGTTGGCAGGACGCACTCACCTCGTGGGCCCAGGACCCTCACTTCCAGAGGAGCCAGGCCGGCCTTGCTGCTGTCCACTGTAAAGGACTGTGAGATGCGGGCTCGGACACCAGAGCCCAGCCCAGGGCCAGCAACCTTGACCTTGCTAGGGTCCACGACATCCTTCACAGGAACTCTGAAGGGACTGCCTGGAGAAGAAGTCACAGGATCCTGAGCACAGCTCTCCTAGTGAAAGATGACCTGCCTCATGTGTGCCCAGAACTTCCCCACAGCTCCCCAGGGGCCCTGCCTGGCTGTGTGCTCCCACACGCACCCACCACATGCAGCATCGGGCTGCGAGCTGGGCCCAGAGGGTTTCATGGCCCTGGAGGAACCCACAGTGCAGGAGAAGGTGGCAAACAGGCAGCTGTGACATCACATTCGACAGAGGCCAGGGCCATGTACAAGCATCAGTAGAACACTTCGAAGGCAAGGAATCTGGTCTTCAGGGGGCCAGAGGCAGCTCTCCAGGGACAACTAACCCGAGACAAGAAAGTGAGCAGACAGCACCCAGAGAAGCAGATGGAGGGGGTTTCAAGCACAGTGATGGGGGGGTACAGGGCCCTGGAGGGGAGGGAGAGCACAGGCTGTCAAAGACGCTGAAGGAGGACGCTCAGCGGTGGAAGGAAGGAGTGAGTGCAGGGGGCTGCAGAGGCTGGGAGCCCTTCCAGCCCGCATCTAATACCCTCTCCCCAAACCTCTCCTGAGGGCTTCCTGGAGTCCTTCCCCTACAACGTAGCCTGCTCCTTCCCAACATGAATGGCCTGCTTGGTTCCCTGGCCATTGGGTGAAGCCTTGCTTTCTCCTGACCGTTGTCAGCCGTGGTCCTTCTGCATAGCTGACCCCACAGGTGGCTCTGGGGTCTCCGACTCTTTGAGGGTACTGGTTTTAAAGACCAAGGGTAAGCAGGGGCACCTGGGTGGCTCAGTCAGTTAAGCATCTGTCTTTGGTTCAGGTCATCATCTCAGGGTCCTGGAGTCAAGCCCCACACCAGGCTCTCTCTCCCAAATAACTAACAAAATCTTAAAAAAAAAAAAATCCAAGGAAACAGAAAATGCTGTGTGATCAGGATTTGCAAGAGAAGCACTAAAGAGAATAACTAGGGCTGGGCCAGGGTCCCTCCTGGGATTCCCCCACCAAGGGGACTAAATAAGACCTCTGAGAGGTGAGCTGGAAACAGGAACCTCAGAATCCCTAGCACCATGCCTCCTTGGGCAACCAAGCCCATCGCTAAGGGGCAACATGTACCTCTTGCTGTGAGCAGGGGTCCTTGTGCTCCCAAAGAGACTGGCAAAATCAATGACTTCTAACTGACACACAAACTCAGGTGTCTTCTGCTTTGCATCCCCCCAAATTCATCTGTTGTGGAATACGGTGGTAAATTACAAGATCGCACAAAGAACAGAGGCCTTGGCTGGGTTAATGACAGCTGGGTTTCAGTGGCATCCAGTTTTTCAGCTAACTGAAATAAATGGCTGACCCAGCCAAGACAAACATCACCCTCCAGGCTGGGAGCTTCATGTCACAGGGGAACGGTAGAGCCATCTTATGTCAGCTGGTGGTGGCGGTGGACGGCCTCTGAGGCCGATCTCCAAGTCAGAGCTTCCACTGGAAGGTGTCTGAACACAGCATGAGGGCATCCAGAACTAGCAAGGTAACTTTAGACCCCAGGTGACAGATACCAAGCATTCCCTGCTACCCCGTTCCGGGCCCCAGGCAGACACCAGAAACCCGCCACGGCAGCTCTCTCTCCTGATGTGCTTTTCCTGGTGGATCCAGTGATCTAAAAGCCACCACCAGCTGACCCCAGCTGGCCCAGCAAGGGAAACCAGTATGCCACAGTGGGGAGGACAGCACATCTTGTCAAAAACAGCCCCACTAGGGCTTTGCACCAGGCCAGGAAACACTGGACTAATGTTTAACCGGTGAGAATTCCCATGAAAGCAAATGAGAAGCCAGCAGGTTGCCGAGTGTTTCACAGCAATACCTCACAAGTTACTTTACTAAGAAGCCCAAACTAAGACAACCAACCCATACTTTACTAACTAACCACCCAGGGCCTGAGACCTGGGAGAAACTGCCATTACGCACCGAGTGGCTACAGAGAATCTGAAACATGGACGTATCATCTACCTCTGATGAGAAATGGGTCAAGAAATGGGTCTCTTTTTACTGGACTTCTCAAAGATGGCCATCTGCTTCATGCTCCCAGGTCAGTCACTGGGGTCCAAACCCTCACCCTCTTCTGCGAGGGGAATTCCCAAGCTGAAAGCATCAGCCAGACCATCCCAATGAAGTTAAGAACAGTGTTGTCGTCTCCATGAAGAGAGGTTCTTCTCAATGCTACCTGCAGGCTTGCAGCCATCACGTCATCTTTCCAGACAGCAGCCCTCCACCTGTCCTCTGTGCTCTCCCCTCCCGTCCCTCCTACTGCGGAACTGCCAAGCTCCCCCCAACACCCATGGCTCTGTCCTCTGTCACTGGGCCCTGTTCTTTCCTGGTAGCAGTCATCACAAGAAGCTGCATCAACACCAGACAGGAAGTTACCGGAGCACAAGAGCTCTGACTGTCTTGTCCTTGGCTGAATTCCCCTTGCCTAGTGCTGATAGGGATTTAAAAATCTGTGATCAGGGGCACTTGGGTGGCTCAGTGGGTGAAAGCCTCTGCCTTTGGCTTGGGTCATGATCCTGGGATCCTGGGATCGAGCCCCGCATCGGGCTCTCTGCTTGGCGAGGAGCCTGCTCCCCCCACCGCCCCCCGCCGCCTGCCTCTCAGCCTACTTGGGAATCTCGGTCTGTCAAATAAATAAATAAAATCTTAGGGAAAAAAATCTGTGATCAGCTGCAAAGACAAGTTGGAGGAGAAACTCACCAATTTAGTTTTTCTTAAATGTGAAGCCTTCAAAGAAAAATCTAAGCCTTCATAAAATTAAGCCTTAAATGATATCTGAGTAGCATTCATTTGAGCTGAAATGTCTGGGTTTTCTGACCAATGGGAGAGGAAGAGTGAGTCTGTGGGCACATAGGCATGTCATAAGGAGGAAATGTCTATAGATTCAGGAAAGTGTTTGGTCAATGCACACACTCCAGCTTCTGGGAGTCATTCCAGAAACCCAGAAGCAAGCTCCTCAAGTCTGTTCCTTCCTCCTCAGTGTTATCCTGGCTTATGGCTTTGGGGGCAATAACCCTGACCCATCCGAGGCTCTTCCTGCCCCAGGAGTCCTCGGATGAGGTTCTGCCCCCTTTCTCACCATACTCAAGACAAGGCATAGGTGGACTCAGAGGCAGCCCCCAGGGTCCTTGTATCCACACCATAGGGACATCAACCCAGCCAGATGTGTGTGGAATGGCAACTGTTTCATTAAATAAACAGACCAGAAACGATGGAGAGTCTTCCCCTTAAAGCACAGAAGTTGGAGGGCCCTTGCCTCTTAAGTCATGTATTTCTCATTGTTTCAATCAGTATAGCAGTGGTTCTCAACTAAAGGTGATTTTGTCCCAGAGTGGACACTTGCCAATATCTAGAGACATTTCTGGTTGTCCCAAAATGAAGGGGGTGGTTTGGAATACTACTAAATGCCCTACAATGCACAGGACAGCCAACCTCCTCCCAACAACAAAGAATTATCCCATCCGAAATGTCAGGGTCCTGAGGACGACAAACCTTAGTTTTGTTTTTTAAAGATTTGATTTTTATGTAATCTCTCCAAACCCAATGTGGGGCTCAAATGCAAAACCCCGAGATTAAGGGCTGTACGCTCCACTGACCGCACCAGCCAAGCACTTGACAGACGCTGCTTTGAAATAGAAAAGATATTAATAAGTAAGAATTGGAGTTTGTGGGTCTCTTTCGTCTACCAGGACTATCCACGAATAGCAGAAAATAAGAAAACACGTATAAGGTAAAGAAGAACCAATCACAAAATAAAGTGGAGATTTTCAGCTTTGTAAAAAACAACAACAACAACAACAAAAAAAACCACCTCTCCCTTAAATTAAATAGCGGGTCTTCCAACACGTGAATGATTTCTAGTCCAAATGCCAAGCCAAGGCGTTTTGCCAGTTACCAGCCCTACTGGGAGCTGGGATATTCTTGGGAGACAAATAAGGAGAAGCCATAAGGAGAAGTTCTCCCTCTGCACCTCCTGCAAGTATCAGACTCTCTTTCCCACTCAGACATGAGGAGACAAAACCTGCTTTCATGCCAAATCCATTATTCTCTGGACACATTTCTACGGGATTGCTTACCAGGGATGTGGGCTCCTCCGTACGTGATGTTGACGTCGTAATCCCCCGGAGCAAAGGGGATGTACTCAGCGCTACAGCTTCCATCTTTGTTATCTCTGCAGTTGATCTTGGACTCTGAGGGTCCCTCCACGGTTATGCCAAGCCCACCAATGCCTGCCCCTCTGGAAAGGGTGGAAGAGAGAGTGAAGTGGGACGAGCGCTTCATGCTAGTCTGCTTATTGCCAGAATTACTTAAAATCTCTCTATAAATAATCCCAGGAAGCCAATTTGATTCAACTGCTGAAAATTTCTCAACGGTGTCATAGACAGACGGCTCCGACCCCCTCTTTCCAATGCTTATCCTTCATTTTCACATCTGATTGCATCTGTGACCCATTCTAGCAGGACTACTTCCAATACTTCACTTAACCATAAAATTGGCTGCATGCTTCTGCATTATCCAGTTAAGGAGCTGTCATCTCGGTCTGGTTTGCTTAGCCATCTTATGACTGTAACCAAGGGGTTTCTGGTACTTCCTGAGGTATACTCACCCTCTCTCCGTAGCATAAAAGTCTCTACAAAGCAAATGTCTCCTATACCATGGAAAAAAAAAAGAAGTCTCCCAAAGTTGGGAGATCAGGACACATATGCAAAATATACCCATAAAACTCCTTTCGAGGGGCACCTGTGTGGCTCATTCGGTTAAGTGCCTGCCTTCTGCTCAGGTCGTGATCTCAGGGTCCTGAGATCGAGTCCCACATCAGGCTCCTTGCTCAGCGGGGAGTCTGCTTTTCCCTCTGCCCCTCCCACCACTCGTGTACTCTCTCTTTCTCTCAAATAAATAAATAAAATCTTTAAATTAAAAAACCCAATTCTTTCATTTTTTAAAGAAATTTTTAAAACATTTTATTTATTGATTCAATAGAGAGAGAGAGAGAACAAGCAGAGGGAGCAGCAGAGGAGGAAGGAGAAGCAGGCCCTTCATTCAGCAGGGAGCCTGATGTGGGACTTCAATCCCAGCACCCTGGGATCATGACCTGAGCTGAAGGCAGATGCTTGACCGGCTGAGCCGCCCAGGGACCCAAACCAACCCCTTCAGATAGGGGCATGAAAGAGGGCACATGATGTAATAAGTTCTGGGTACTATATGAGACTGATGAATCACTGACCTCTACCTCTGAAACTAATAATACACTATATGTTAATTAACTGAATTTGAAGAAAAAAGAAACAAGCAAGAAGGCAGACAAACCATAAGTGACTATTAATCTCACAAAACAAACTGAGGGTTGCTGGGGGGAGGGGGGTTGGGAAAAAGGGGGTGGGGTTATGGACATTGGGGAGGGTATGTGCTTTGGTGAGTGCTGTGAAGTGTGTAAACCTGGCGATTCACAGACCTGTACCCCTGGGGATAAAAAGATATGTTTATAAAAAATAAAAAATGAAAAAAAAAAAAAAGCAAGAAGGCAGAAAAATGAATAAATAAACACACACCCAGGGTTACTCCTTTCAGAGTCAACACACAGATCCCAGCGCCTTGCTCACCTGGTAACTACGGTGAAGACATTGGGTTTGTTGGTAAAGGCCTCTTTCAGTCCGGGTCCTTGGGCCTGAACCCGAGACGGCTGGCAGCCTTCGGTTACAGCCACTTTGAAGGGGCTATTTGGGATGGGTACGTCATCGTACGTCACCTCCACTATGTGGAGACCTGTTCAAAATGACAAACAGAAATTATATGCACAAGAGTCACCTACCTGTGGAAAGAAAGACTCTCCTGCCAGGTTTCAACCAGGGCTCACACGGACCCGCCATCCCGTGTTACTGGAAACAAGCAGGTTAAAGAAATAGTACAATATTGGTATGATCTGATTTTTAAAAAAAAAATGTACCTATTTATTTAATGCTTTCTGTTCACCTGGCAGCCACACAGCCCTCCCTCCCTAACAGATAACACATATGCAGAGGGCCTCTCCCCCAAGCAAGTATCACGAAGTCTGTACTGAAGTTAGTCATCTTAAATGCACTATTCTGATTTGGAAAAACTTCCTCCTGTCATTAGCCAAAAGACAAAGGGAAATCCATGAAACACAATATCCATGCATCTACATAAAGAGATGGACTATGTCTACACCGGAATACTTACAGGAATCATAATACCCAGGTAATGAAAATATAGTGCTTTTATTTTTTCCTTTAACTTTTCAAGATTTGTCAAATTTTCAAGTCATTTCTAGAATTTTAAGAAATTATGTAAAAAAAAAAATTAATACAAACGGGCGCTATGCCATGATATTAGCCATAAGCTGCTCAGAGGAGCATGAGGCTAACCTTGCCCACAATGTCTGTCACACTCCAGGGCCAGCTTGTCAGGCACTGAGCGCTCAGTGGCTCTGCTGGGGAGGGAGATTTCCACATGTCCCTGTCATTCTGTCCGTGCCTTCATGGAGACAGGCCAGACTCATGGGGCAGGAGACAGCACCAGTCACCCAAGGAAATGGCCTGGCATAGCTCTGAATGATGGTCGTGTCCAAGGAGAAGTCAGCTCACCTTTCTCGAAGGGTGTGTACTCCACTTGGTAGGTCCCGTCAGCGTTGTCCGTGACGAAGCACTCGGTAGAGGCCCCCGAGGGGTTGGCAATGTGGGCTTTGATGTGGTCGCCCCCCACCTGTGTCAGGGGCCGTGAATCGACTGTGAAGTCAGTGGTGGCTTCACGAAACACGTCTGCGGAGCAATCACACAGAGGAGAACGTCACCAATGCCTGGGACCTCGGAACATATCCAAGAACCAGGGTTCTTGACACTTGAGGTACATTATGTCTAAACTCGGTGCCAGCAGATGGGTGTTTTTTTTTGACTCTCCAAATCAAGAGTGTTTTTTTTTTTTTTTTAAAGATTTTATTTATGGGGCGCCTGGGTGGCTCAGTGGGTTAAGCCGCTGCCTTCGGCTCAGGTCATGATCTCAGGGTCCTGGGATCGAGCCCCACGTCAGGCTCTCTGCTCAGCAGGGAGCCTGCTTCCTCCTCTCTTTCTGCCTGCCTCTCTGCCTACTTGTGATCTCTCTCTGTCGAATAAATAAATAAAATCTTAAAAAAAAAAAAAAGATTTTATTTATTTATTTGACAGAGATCACAAGTAGATGGAGAGGCAGGCAGAGAGAGAGAGAGAGAGAGAGGGAAGCAGGCTCCCTGCTGAGCAGAGAGCCTGATGCAGGACTCGATCCCAGGACCCTGAGATCATGACCTGAGCCGAAAGCAGCAGCTTAACCCACTGAGTCACCCAGGTGCCCCCAAATCAAGAGTGTTAATGACCACCTCCTCCCTGCCACCATCCTGCAAAAGCTGCTTCTTCCCACGAGGGTGGGCTGTGGAAGCCCCCACCCTGTGACTACACAACTCCTTGCACACTTTCTGGACAAAGGTGGGGTTGACTCTTGGACAGGGTAAAGCGAAAAGACAGACCTGCTCTGCAGCAAATATGGTAACAGCATCACATTTTAAACCTTTTCAATTAGTGCCAAAAATGAAAGATCTTGAATTTCCATGTAAAAATCACAATTTCTGGCTTTGCCAGAAAAATAAGAATATCTGTCGGCAGTATTGGGCCCTGTCCCCCCTTGAGAAACAAAGTGAGGCTCGGGAAGCAGAAATGTCACATGCTCACAGCTTTGCTGTGGTCCCTCTCTTCCTGATGCCGAGACCACAGGAGAGTGCTTTCTTATGCTCCACGTGGCCTATGGGGGTACATCAGTTTGCACATCTACTCTGAGTTTCTGGGGACCCCTATGTCCTAAGTTATTTTGCAGACTTTTTAATGAAACCCACCTTTTCCTTCTATTCCTGGCCCAAAGACTTTGACCCTGCTGGTGTCGACGGCGGGATCCACCTTGACCCTGGTGGGGAAGTGGGGCACCAGCTCACCGCCATACTTCATGGTCAGAGTGTACATGCCAGCAGTCAGGGGCACGTAGGTCACCGCGTAGGTGCCGTCTTTGTTGTTTTCAATACAGACTTCGGCTTTCGCTCCCGAGTCTGAGATGGCTTCCAGGCCTAGGGCCCCGGGGCCTGCTTCCGAGCAGTCCACGCTCAGCAGCCCGGCTTCGCCCACCTTCCCGTGCTGGAGACCCGGTCCCGACGCCACGACTTTAGAGGGGTCGAAAGGCATTTCAATGTCGGCTTTGAAGGGAGAACCAGGTATGTGGACTTCTTCAAAGAGGATGTTGACAAAGTACTCCCCAGGCTTTGTGGGCAGGTAAGAGACAGAGCAGGTACCATCCCCATTGTCAGAGCATTCGATTTTGGCCTCACACGGACCTTCCACGGTGAGGCCCAGACCTCCAGTGCCTGCTCCTTTGGTGTCGATGGTGAACTCGGCAGGCTTGCCCACGAGACCACCTTCAAGGCCAGGGCCATAGGCTTTCACCTAGTTCAATAGAAAATAAAGTCACACTCTGCCTAACACTGGGGTTGCTGCTCGGCCAGCCCTGCTCGCCACCCCAGCCTGCACTCGGCGCTGAGCTGCCTCAGCGGTAGAGGGGCCCTTCTCCCTCAGGCCTAGCTCGCATCAGACAGACACTGCCACGGAGCCACAATGCAATCATCCCAGGCTTTGAACGGCTAGCCGAGGGAGACACACCTGTGAGCTCAGTCAACTCAGAAAGCCACAGCACAGAGGCGTGGCCCTCCAGAGCACGGGGCTTGACTGCCCGTCCGGACATGCCCTGCGTTTCTGAACCACGGGCCAGAGTAGAGACCTAACGTCTCATCTCACACACTCACACACACACACACGCACGCAGGGCTGAATGCTCTTAGGGATGGCTTTTATGAACCTCTCTGTTGCTTCGACAGCTACGCCTCCCTCAACAAATCCTATGTAATAAGACACGACCCTGGAGTGGTGGGTATGTGTCACGGTACGTTTGTCCAAACCCGGAGAATGCAGAGCCCCCAGAGCGAACCCCCATGTAAACTACGTATTTGGGGGTGAACACACTGTCAGAGCAAGTTCGCAGTATGAACAAATGCACCGCTCTGGTGAAGGATGGCGATAATGGGGAGGCTGGGCACCCGCAGATGCAGGGGTAGGAGGGAAATCCCTGTACCTGCCTCCACGTTTTACGACGAACCTAAAACCGCTCTGAAAAACTGATTCTGATATAAAGATGTATATAAAAATTCTGATATAAGGATTTAAAAGCAAATGAGTAAACAAAACTGCTTTTACAAGAGGGAGGGGACAGGATTTTCCTCTCTGATTCAACAAATAAGACCAGTTTATAGGATTCGTGCTGTTCTAAAACCCTTGATTCAGGGCTACCAGGAAGCAATGAGAAGGAGATGGATATATTTTTGATACTGAGGTATAAAGTTCCTGCAGGGTGAGCTAACCCTTATGGGCTTACTGTGAAGCGAGCGCTGTTTGTCATGCTACCAAGTGAAGGGACAGAACTCAGGGACGAGGAGTCCCTCACCCAAGCCTCACTGCCAGAGAGCAAGAGGAGGAGCAGTGTGGGGAGGACACCAAGCCACCCAAAGGTCCCTTCGGGCTGAACTGCGGGAGGGAAAACAACTGTCAGCCGCTGGGAATGGACCTTCCTCAGAGAACGATTTTCTACAGGCCTTGGTCAAGCAGGATCGGTGAAGGACTACAGTGTTCTATTTGACAACAGGAGACAAGTCCCGGCACAGGAACGAAAGCTGACCTTGGTGGGATCTGGTGGCAGTGAGGCCTCCACTGTGTAGGGGCTCCCAGGCACGGGGTGTCCATCGTAGGTGACGTCGATGGCATAGAGTCCCTCCTCCCGAGGGATGAACTTGGCCGTGCTGCTCTCCCGGCCCACCACGGGCGCCACCATACAAGGCACAACCTTCCTCGAGGGGCTTAGGATGGTCACATCCAGCTTCCCCTGGCCTCCTGCCCCTTTTGTGTCGATGGCGAACTCCTGACCCTTCCCAACTTCGACTCCTGGAAAAGGGAGACACGCCCGAGTGATCAGCTCGCCCTTTTCAGCAGAAAGAGTGGTTGAGAGCAGACCCGTGAGGGTTCCCTGGACATGAGGCATTATCTCAGTCTGGGCCACAAGCAAGGGCAGATACCAAGGACAAGAAGCAAGACTAAGTCAGGATAATCAGCATCTACCTAGATAACAATCAGTTCGGGAACAGCTACTAGCTAACCATAGATATTCTAGCAATGAGAGCTGACACTTACTGATACTATAATGATGGGTTACTTAAAAACCAATAACGATTGATCACTCAATGACTGCATTTCTCAGTATAGCACATGGCCTCCTTTAATTTTTACCACAACCCTAGAGTGTTATTTATTAGTTACCAATGGCTTTAGCAAATGGGAAAACAGTGGCTCCGAGGTCAAGGAATGTGTCCCGGGTGCCCTACGCAACAGACCACAAAGGTGGGACTCACGCGACCTCGTGATCTGCTCTGCCAACGAGGAAATCATAACCTGACGCTATCCTCTCTCCTTTACTCACTTCTGGTATTAACTTTATATCAAAACATTCCCAGAAGCCAATGTTTTATTTACTAATTCTTGGCAGCAAATTTAATCCCACAGCCAACAAGGCAAAAGTCAGAGAGCTAGTCAACGCAGGGGCACCAGAGCGAGTCCAAAGAATGGACTCTCTCTACTGCACCGATATTCGAAAGATCCCTGCAAAGCAGGGCCTTGGAAAAACCGTGTGTTGTATCTGACAAAAAAAAAAAAAAAAAAAGGAAAGGACTCTGAACCAAAATGACAGCACTGGGAGCATCAGGCTCCCACCACAAGCCAGGGAAATTCTGACTCTAGGGCAGTAGGAGGCTAGACCAGCACCTCCGAACCACAAGCAAGGAGGCCTCAGAGCACCACGGCCCAAAGGCTTTTCCTAATTGGCATCATGTTTCTCCTGTTCTGGAACTGAAGCCGTAGGTGTCTTAGAGGAAGCAGCAATGAGGAGACCCATGAAAGGACTGGCCAGTGACTTTTACACACTTGGAGCTGGCCGAGCTTCAGAGAACCCAGAGCTGGGAAGTGGCCTCATTCACAACCTGTGCGTTTGAGTCCCAGGTCAGTGAAGGTGCTCATCGATGGTCCACTGAGACTGAAGAGGTCAGCCGGGGACTGGGGATGGGGGGGATGCACGGAGCCTTGCGTGACCCCGAAATCAGGTTGAGTGTGTGCTACAGAGGTGTGACCAGGCTTCAGCCGTATGGCAGCTCACGCAAGGCAACACTGGTACGAAGGTTCTCCAAGATGCATGGCTCAGGTCTAAAGGCAGACTGCAAGCATATGAGCATAGCAGGATAACACTAACGCAAAACGAACACTGCCAAACATTTGCTGCCGGCATGTATGCAGAGGGAGAGAGAAGGTCTGGAAGGACCGAAACTGATGGTAACTTTGATTCACCCTAGGAAGAATAAGAGGTGATGCAGAGAGCAGAGTTTAGTTTCAACGGTGGTGCCTTTCTTTTTAGGTGAAAATGGATTTACGCATTACTTTGCGTAAAAAAAAAAAAAAGAATTTCATGATTATGTGCTGAACTTCTGAAGCTGAGTGGGGAGTACACCAGTGTTTATATACTACTACTGTGTTTACGTTTTTATGCTTGGAATTTTCCCTAATACAACAAATGAAAACATTTTAAAATAAATGAGATGAGCTTATAGGAACAAGATACCCACCAAGCTAAAGGAATACGGGGGTGGGGTGGGGGCTGCATCAGAGTCGTGGCTTCTGAGTGCCGGGAGCTGGCTTTTACCCTTGATGGTCCCTCCTCATGTGGATCCAAGGCCAAGGACAGCTAGCACAGCACAAGTCACCAGAAGGTAATGCGTCCCAACTTCTCTTTTCAATGAAAACATCCCGCTGTGAAGCCAGCAGTTACTGAGGGCTGACAATGTGCCAGCCCCTGAATTATGAGCTCATTTACCTTTCAAAATATTCCCACGAATGTCAAGTGTTCTTAACAGTGTTCCCCCTGCCCACACTGTACAAATGAGGAGACGGAGGCTCAGGGAGGTTAAGCACAGGTAAGGTCACAGTGCAACCCTGCTGCGTGGCCCCAGTTCACACCCATGTCTGTCCCACTGCAAGGTCTGTTAGGGCAGAGTTTGCTCTCCTGCCTTTGGGTATCTGTTTTTCAAGATTTTATTTATTTATGTGACAGAGACACACAGCAAGAGAGGGAACAGAACAGGGGGAGTGGGAGAAAACGCAGGCCTCCCGCTGAGCAGGGAGCCCAATGAGGAACTTGATCCCAGGACCTTGGGATCACGCCCCAGGCCGAAGGCAGACACTTAACGACTGAGCCACCCAGAGGCCCTCTGCAAATTCTCTTTTGAAAGGCATCTAACAGGCAGCCCCAGTCGGGGGGTCGTCGGTGACCCCATCTCCCCTGCCTTCACCCACTTACTGTTTTCCAGTCCATTAATCTTGATCTTGCTCAAATCCAGTGGAGCGGCCACACCCACGGTGAAAGGGCTTTTAGGGATGGGGTCGCCGCCATAGGTCACCAGCACCTGCATAGAGCCCTGCAACGAGAGGACAGCAAGTGCACCTTTGGGCACCAACATCTAACGTGCTATTGATTTCATTTTTTTAAAAAGATTTTCCTGATTTATTTGTCAGACAGAGAGCACACAAGCAAGGGGAGCAGCAGGCAGAGAAAGAAGCAGGCTCCCCGCTGAGCAAGGAGCCCAATGCGGGACTCAATCTCAGGACCCTGAGACCATGCATGACCTGAGCCAAAGGCTGATGCTTAACAGACTGAGCCACCCAGGTGCCCCCTAGCTTGTTGTTTAAACCCGCCTTCCAGATCTTTCATTCTTCCGGAGACTCGGGGCGCTTCACTCCAGCGGATTTAGAAACACCACAGACGTATTTCTCTAAGCTTCTGGCCCCATGGCAAAAACAACCGAGAAGTCAGATAAAATCAGAGCTGCTAAGAACAACAGGGGAGACTTCCTAAGCATACTGTATGCCGTGCTTTCAAGCATTTCCTTGACTCAATCTCCAAACAGTCCAAAGGGGTGGTTCTCACTGCTGTTCCCGTTTTTCCAGGAAAGGAAACTACAGCTCAGGGAGGTAGAGGCACTTGCCCCAAATCACATGCCTGGTAAGTGCGAGAGCTGGACCTCATACCTAGGGCACCCGGACCTCCGTCGTCTCAGCTGCTGGGCCGCACTACCCCCTGCCCAGCACACACTGGCCCCTGGCCGCGGGTAAAGCTGCCATCTACAGGAGCCTCTCACTGACCAAAACCAGCTTTTTCTACGTCTCGGAAATCAGTTTCAGGCCTGTAGCCTGTGAGAGGGATTTGCTCACTACAACAGCCTCTAAACTCCCACATCTATGTCAAGGAAAGGGAAGTTGCAAGTGTGAAGGGAACCCCGCCTGTGGGTTTGGCAGGCTGCTGCTTCGCAGCTCCGGGTCTGTGGGAGCGCTGACTATATATGCACAGGGCGTTTCTCCTCCCGCCCGTGCGGCCCACTCCCTGCTGGCTTCCCCTCTCCCATCGGCTAAGCATCCCCCCCAAATGCCAAACCCAGGCTCCGTGAAAGCCCACGGCGGTCTCCGTAGATGAAGCTCTCCCTCACCTCAAATACCCCAGGCATACCGTCAAAGGCTATGGAGGGAGAGACGATATCCCCTGAGAATCTGGGGTTGGGGAAGGGTCGCCAGAATTCAGGCTTTACTGAAAGCTGCCGGTGATCAAGTGTTAAAGGGTGTAGCTTTGGGCCCACATGTATTTTCTCGTGCTGCCATTTTTTAAAGACTTTATTTATTTATTTGTCAGAGAGAGAGAGAGAGAGAGAGCCCACAAAGAGGCAGAGTGGCAGCAGAGGCAGAGAGAGCAGGCTCCCCACTGAGCAAGGAGCCCGATGCAGGACTCGATCTCATGACCCTGGGATCATGATCTGCGTCGGAGGCAGCGGCTTAATAACCAACTGAGTCACCCAGTCATCCTTCACGTTACTTTTCATAATAAAAGAAAAAGGGGGGGGCAAAAGCTAAGAAAAGAACTGGCGACATCAATGAAGGAGGGAGGACCGGATCCTCCGGGATTTGGGGGGAGCGCACAATGTTCATGGTAGAACGTGCACAGGTCCGACCCAACAGAGCTCAGAGCCAGCCCAGGACAGGACAGGTCTCCTCCTTGTAATAAGGAAGTCGGGGAGTGGCTTGTGACTTTCAGCCGCCATGGCATCCCCATCAGGCCAGCAACTCCCAAGCTTCCATTTGACCACAAGCCCCTCATTCATTCCTTGAGGGAGAGGCCTCACGGCTGACCATGGGTCATGGAAAACCCTTCCTTCTCCACCAGCCCTGGAAGTCTTCTGATTGTGTCCCCAGTGTGCCACAGGAGAGGGAAAAGTCCTCTTTCAGTTAAGCCTACCCATCCCATGAAAGAAAGTGTGTTCTCATCACCAGTCATTAAAAACAACAACAAAAACAAAAACAAAAACCTCAGAGAGGAAATAAACTCTACTTAAAATAACCTAACAAGGGGGAGGAAGAAATCTTAAGGGGCTTCCACCTGGACCGCTTGTAGCACTTAAGGTTTCCTCTGGGGTGCAGCTAAGGAACGGACTCTGCTTGCCCCCCAGAGTGGGGTGACATGAGGAATGTCTGAGAAATGACCACTGGTGCATTTCACAACGACCTTGCTGACTACAGGACAGTTTTACTCTCTCCCCACTGCGCCTCTGAGACCTTAATCCCACCCTGCAAACACAGGAATTGACCCAAGAGCTCAGGTGAGGACAGGATCAAGTGAGCTACCCACAGCCCCCTCCTCCTCCAGTGACCTCTGGGACAGGCAGGGAGATCAGTGAACCCACAGGGTCTCCTCAAGGCACCCCTAGAAGTGTGTGGGGTTTATGATTCCCAGTGGCTTCTGACCTGGTGGGTCACGGAGCTGTTGCCACCGGCTTCTCAAAGCACTTGCTCTTTGTGAGGGAATATGGGGGAAGAAACCCAAGTCCCTTGAGGTCACAGAAAACCGAAAGCACAGAAGGCAAAATCCTTAGGAGAATATGGCATGGTGTGATCTCCCTTCTAGTCTCCCTCTGACCATCCTCAAGCCTCAATCCAACAAGTGACTCCACCAAGGCACAACAGCTGACCACTGCTTTCCCACAAGACCGTGACTGGTGGGTTCACTGCAGGTCGGCAGGGATCTTCAAGCTGTGGCCCAGAGACCCGGAGGGGGACAGCTCCTCAGACAGCATGGCCTGCATGCTGATGGTGACGCAGTCTCACTGGGCCAGGAGCCACTGCCCTCTCTCCACACACACACTAAACAACTCCATTTCTGGAAAATTCCAGTCTGCTACCCAAAAACCACCACGAGAAGGTGCACTCTGAGTATGAGCCCTCAACGTACACTCCCTGCCTCCACATTGGGCAGGGCCTTCTGGGCTGACCCAGCCTTCTTAACCACATCCAAGGGCAAAGCTCAAAAGGCAAGCTTATTTAACCCAATCTTGAGCTGTATGCCGCTCTTCAGAAAAGAGAGATCAAAGGTGGACAAGGATGTGCTGGCCCCACCGTCCCTACAAAGTTTTTCTGTTGTCTCTGCTTGTGAGTAGAGAGGCTCAACCTTGTGTATTCACACTTTACGCCATAAATTCATGTAGAGACCCTACACCATCACGTCCTGTGCTCAGACTGGGGCCAGAAAGATATATATACAGGACATACTATCCCACCGCTGGGGAACTCACCATCCAAGAGAAGAAATTCAATCTGCTTTCTCTGCCACAGAGAAATATGCGAAACTGCACGTTGCCCAAAAAATGAAACCATGAACTTTGTTCTAGACACTGAACAAGAAGGACCAAAGAGGCACGAGGTGAGCTGCTCACACTGGAGGTAGTGACCGACACCCGAGACGGCCAGGCTCCCTGGGTATATGACCAGCACCATTTGAGCAAAGCCCCATGCGCCTATGGAGCCTGCCGAAAAACCTGCTGTTCTCCAAGAACTGTATGAACTTGACCCTGGGGTGACTTCGAAGTAAGAAGCTTTCCTCTCTAGCCTCCACCTCTGCCCCAAATGGCAAGAGGTTCTGAAGCCCTTTCTGGGGGTGCAGGCCCAAACCTGATTCTGTCTTGATGTCTGCAATTTACTTTCGAGTGGCTCAGCCAGAACCCAATGAGGTTTGTAGACAGACGAGAAAGCAAGATGTTTTATAGGAGTCAAAGACCTTGTGACCTTGACCAGTGTGCATGGCTATGCTTTCTGGTACCTTCTCCTAAGGAATGTGGAGAATTGGCAATAAGGATGATGTCACACTGGTGCTCCCAATGGTGAGTCTCCTGCCAGCCCTTGGAAGCATCGGGAAAATAATTACCTACGTAGCCCTGAACGCCCTGATGAATAAAGAGCATCCTACCTACAAAAGTATTTTTACCATCACTAACAAGGAAGCCCTCCTTAAGGTCAAAACAAAAATCAGGAAGGACAGCTGGATGTAAGAGGCCACATCTTTACGGTGGCACAGAATTCACCCCAGAGAACCGCTCCCACCGCCAAAGAGTCCATCTCCAAAGACATGTGGCCCCTAAGGCAAGGGGACATGTGCACCACCTCCTCATCCTCACCATACCCGTCGTTCCTTCCCACTAGACTCCAGGCAGCTCCTCACTGAGGGTCAGGCAGGAGTGATGCTTCTCTCTTGGGTGGTGTTTCTATAGAAAGCATCGCCCCCATTTTCCTACAAAAGGTACCTCACACAAGGGAGACTATTTTCCTCAGGAAAGAAGAAATCTGAGAGGTTCAGAAGGACTGTGTAGAACACTATGCATAAAAAATAGTAAATCCAGGCTTTTCTTCTGGGTTTTCTGTTCCTCACATCCCAGATGTGTGGCCATGAAGCAAACTCCAATTTTGAACAAATTAACATGAATTCACACAGAGAGGCTGAGAGGTCATTTTTTAGGTGTTTCTTGCCTAAAATAATCAGAGCAAAAGGACCTGGATCGTAAGATCCTGTGTACGTTCCTGGATTTTGTAAGAGGACAATCTGGGGCCCTAGATAGTATCTCAGGCCTAGGGGACCAAGGGCTGAACTGGGTTTTGAGAGAGACCCACTCCACCACCTTGTAAATGGGACCAGCAAGAAAACACAAAGGGGTCACCCTTCCTACCCTTGGAGTAAGTAAGACAAGACTGCATTTAAGGGCAGCTGGTAAGAATGGGAGAGTGTGTGGACTAAGAGGAAAATACTAGGTTCCGAATTTCAAGAGCTCGCTGTTTCTGCTAAAACCTAGAATAGAGGTGGGAGCTGGGGATGGGGAGAGACAAGCTAGCTTGCCCCTTGTACTTAGGGAAACCTTCAGGCCTCTCCTCTCTCACAGAACCAGCCAGGCCTCTTGCCAGCCCTCCTGGAGAGGCTCAGAATGACAGGAATAAAGAGCCTGTCACCCACAGAGGAGCACCTCAACAAAGCACCGATCACAGCCTTGGTGTCCAAAGTGCCCAGCACAGCACTGAGAGGGAGAGGGCCTGGGCAGGTGGCAGCGGACACAGGAAGGACCCTACCTGCTGGGTGGGTGTGTATTTGACGGTGTGGGAGTAGTCGTAATTGTCGATGATGTCCAAGTCCTTCACAGCATCTCCAGGAAGGGGGCTACTGAACTGCACGTTCAATGGGGCTTTTCCGGCCCCTTTGGTGTAGACCGTGAAGTGGGTTGGTTTCCCGTTTTCCACACCTGGAAGGACAGACTGTGAAGTGAGGAGACAGGCCTGGCTGGAGCGGTTTCACTCTTACAACCAGTCCGACGGGTTCATCAGCCCCAGCCCCAGCCCTAGCAAGGCAGTCGGTGACAGGGGCTGGTACTCAGGAGCACTGCCAACCCCTCGGCAGGAGCACCGCCTCTGCTGAATGGGAACCCCAACAGGACCAGCCTTTCGAGGAGACAAGTCCCTCAGGGTCCCCGGACCCAACCTGCCCATGGCCACTGGACTACAGAAGGTCTCTGGGATGGCCTTTCACGGGTACTCTCTTACCTGCTTTGCTGAGCCCTGGGCCTTCTGCCTTCACTTTGCTGGCATCGTGGGAAGGGTCAACTTTCACTCTGAAAGGGCTGGCGGGGATTTCCTGCAGGGGAGACACTATCTCAGTAGGAAAGCCCCTGAATCTTCTGCCAGAGCTTAGCCTTCTGCCCAACGTGAAGGGGAGACCTCTGTGACTCTGGCGGGCAACAGGCTAACTTCTTTCCCCACAGGTCAAGTTTTCATACTCTAGCCTAAGGTAGGGGCCATCGGGGGTCATTCATGAATGCCTGGATCCCTCCATCACAGGCTTTGACCTGTGATGCTGCACAGCTGAAGGAAGGTTTCCTCCAAATGAATCAGAAAACTCTGAGCCTTTAACACCAAAAGTCGAGTTCTTAGGATGCAAAAAATCCTACCAAGAATAAAACCCAAAATGACAGTAACAAAAAGGATTGGGCTAAAGGACAGGCCCTTAGGTACAGTTCAGAGCTAAGGTTTGGGGAATGGGAGGAGCTGATCAGAAACAGGATTGTAATTCTTCACAAAGAATGGTGCAAATTATCAGAATAAAGGCAGAACAGGCTAACTGGATGAAGTCAATTCAACACCAACACCTCAGGCAGAGAACTTTCTCTTAAGATTCCATCCTTACAGGAGGTTAATCTGAATCATCAGGATTCCACTGTTCCCTGTTTCAGGTACCACTCGCCTTATCTTCACCTATCACAAATAAATACAAGCTCAATTTGAAAGGTCAAACCTCCTCTCCCTATAGAGGTATAAAGGTCAAGGCCAAAGCCATTGCTTCCAAGGAGGAGAGGTAGAACACATCCAGAAGTTCATTATGTTTCAGTCAAAGACTTGACAAGCATTTCTAACAAACCAGTCTCCTTCCAGAGCCCTGCTATAACCCATGAAAACACTGTGCGCCTCACTTTGGTCAGAAAGTGTTAAAACTTTAGTTCTGGGTGGGTTTTTTTTTTTTTTTTTTCCTTACGGTATTCAGGAACCAGAGAGGAAAACCTGAGAATTCTCAAGACACTGCCCTATTGCTAAAAAAAACAAAACAAAACAAAACAAAAAGGAAATATGCACACAGGTGGCCAGAAAGAACCCAGGCCCAAACACACACCTGAGATGCAAAGAGAACTTTGATAGTGTATCGCCCGGCGGCAGGAGGCACATATTTGACCGTAAACGTGTCGTTGGCGTTGTGAATAATGTCAAAGTCCACGTCTTCCTCATCCTCACTTAACACCCGGGCATCACATTTAATGCCAACGCTGACATCACCTGGAACAGACCAGCTTATGAGCGCACCGGTGTACAAGAAACAGCATGTCCCATGCAATCACTTCCAGCTCAGCTCAGCTAACACCCCAGAAAAGCAGTTGGGAAGTTTCCAGTGACAAGCCTGACAAAGGGATGGTGCTAAGTCAGGGCTTTGGAGGAGGAATAGAGGATTAGCAAAGATCACCAAGGAACTGCCACAGACGCTCATTAGATGAACAATTACCTATTCAGGTGCACTATTTTCTAGCTCAAAGTTCACTGCCCTTCCAACATTAGGAAAAGACCATTCTTCCTCAAGAAGCATCAACAACCTCAATGGGGGAACCCTCCACTCACCTTCCCCAGCCTCAGTACAGTCCACCGTGAAATGAGTAGGCTCATTTGCCTTCAGTCCACTTCGCTCCACGCCTGGCCCAAACACCTTGACCTTCTGGGGATGGCTACCCTGCCCGATACTGACCTAAAAAGAACACAGTCCAAAGTTATAGCCAAGTTTTCCTCCACTTGGACCCAGTGAAACGTTGCTAGTTAGCATGGAGCCCAGACTCGTCATAGGTCCTGGTTTTTTCATAGAGTGGCCAGGATTAGGAATCTCAACCTACCCTATAGGGGCTGCGTGGGATGTTCACGCCTCCCCAGACCACAGCAATGGTATGCTTGATGGCCTTAACCGGGGTGTACGAGCAGGCATACGTGCCGTCCATCCGGCTCTTCATCTGGATGTCAATGGGCTGGCCTTCCCCATCCTGCAAAAGAGCAGGGGCTAAGAACAGAAACTCGCCTTCACATAGTCTTCATCAAACAGGGCCACCATTGCTTCCCAAGACCATCAAGTCACCACCCATCCAACAAAACATCGAACAACTATGATATGCCACACTTTCACAATGTCGTCACCACAGGTGACAAAATACTGGCTGCATTTATTTGTTTTTTTCATAAGAGCAAATGACCCTGCTAGAAAGTCATGACCACTCAATACCTCTTAATTTGGGGGTGCCTGGGTGGCTCACTCAGTTGGTTAAGTATCCGACTCTTGATTTCAGCTCAGGTCATGATCTCAGGGTCGAGAGATTGAACCCCTGCATTGGGCTCCATGTTCAGCAGGGGTCTGCTTGAGATTCTCTCTCCCTCTCTGCGCCCCCCCCCCCACTCAGGTGTGTGCTTACACATGTGCACACTCTCTCTCACTAAATAAATCAATCTTTTAAAAAATCCTCCTTAATTTTAATTCCTGCATTTAAATCCCTGGGCCAAGTTTGATTAAATTAGATAAACATATTCAATAAACGCTTATTTACAAACCTCCGGTGAAGGCCTAGGTAGCTTTGGCCACACTGAAGGACATGTACAGGGGAAATCTGAAATCAAGCCTCGTTTCCAAAGAATACAAATCATAAAAATGAGAAAAGCACCCTGGTTTTACATATTAGAATCCCATGTAATCTGCACATAACCTCAAGAGATATTCTTTCTTATTCCCAGCGTGCAGATGAATAAACTGAGGGTCAGGTAACAGAGCCAAGTCGCCCTTACAGCGGCGAAGCATGTCTCCCGATGAGTGCCTGCACAGATGGTCCCTCGAAACTTACCTGAGCAAATATCTTCAAGGGGGCTTTTCCAGCATCCTTAGGATCCACAGTGAACTCACACAGGTTGTTGACAATGCACCCAGATTTCTCCAAACCTGGCCCGTATGCTTGGACCTGGGGCAAAGGGCCAATAATGATTCTCCTTCTGTGCAATGCCTGAACGAAACCCCTACATAATGACCAAGGACCCAGGAACAAGATGACAAAACCACCGGTGTCTGGTTTCACATTACCTATGTAACAGGATGGCTAGGGAAGGAAGAAAATGCTCCAGCAGGTTGTAACCCCAAAATTACAAACAGTACCATTAACATCCTAGCAGGAGGAAACCTCTCCAAAACCAGGCCCCAAACTAGCCTGGGGCTCCTTGCCTTGTTCTGAGCAGAGACAACTTCTAGTACCCAGGGCAGGGATCTCCAGTCATGTCTGGGTTCAACGTTTCCACACAGAGGGGACTCAGAACCTTTACCACAGACATCCCAAAGGTTTACAGCTCTAGAGAACAAAGGACCAGCCACTGGCCAATGAGGAAAGGCAACTAGCCCAGACCGCCTCCAGGCTACAAATGGCTCCCCGTGTGGGCCAGGGCAGCACACGTGGAGGCATGGAGGCTTCCTCCTGGCAGCCAGGCCACCTCAGACTCGATGCTTAACTGCAGTCTAAGAGTGTGGCAGAAGCGCTTAGAAATACTGTTCCCATTTAAGAGACGGGAGCTGGGGAGAAAAAGAGCAGCAGTGCCCATGACCCCCTGCACGGGCCAGGCACTGGGCGAAGGGCTGTCTTTATGCACGTTAGCTCCTTGAATCATCCCAGAAACACTGGGAGGCAGACAGAACCATCATTCCCACTGTAAAGAGAAAGAATCTTTTCTTTCTCGCCCAGCATTAGAAAATTCTGGAGTGGTACTACCAGGGTTCCAACTCAGATCAGCACCCTTCCTAAGCTCTACACGGCTCCTCGCGGCCATCCCTCAACAGGCTGGTTAGGGTCACCCTCTGCGCACCACAGAGAGGGCCAGGAGCCAGGAGGAGAGCACAGAAACGTGACAGGCTCACCAGATCCGGGTTGTAGTCTCCTGCGGCCGGGTGGATGAAGGCCATGTATGGGCTGTCCTTGATGTCTTCGTCATCACACATGATGTGAACGGCGTACTCCCCGGGCTCCTTGGGCCAGTACTTGACATCACATGATCCATCGTTCTGGTCATCATACTCAATCTTTGCCTGGGAGGGGCCTTCAATGGCAAACCCTGGGGACAAGGTGAGAGGGACCCCTGGTTGCATGGTGGAAAGAACCCATTCTATTGGCTCATTCCCTCAAAGCAAGTATCAGCCAGAAGACTGAAATCTGTTTGCATCCCTTTCTGACAAAACCAAGACTACTGAGTCTTCACTAGATATGGAAGGTTGGATTTTATACCATGGGGTTTTGTTGTTATTGTCGTTATTATTGTTTTAAAAACATCATCTATCAGGGAAGGTTAACTAAAACCTTAAACCAATGCCCGCCCTTTGCCCCATCAAATCCGCTTCTGGGGACGCCTCGGTGGCTCAGTTGGTTAAGCAGCTGCCTTCAGCTCAGGTCATGATCCCAGCGTCCTGGGATCGAGTCCCACATCAGGCTCCTTGCTCAGTGGGGAGCCTGCTTCTCCCTCTGCCTCTGCCTGCCATTCTGCCTGCCTGTGCTTGCTCTCTCCCCCCCCTCTCTGATAAATAAATAAAACCTTTAAAAAAAAATAATAAAGATTAAAAAAAAAAATCCGCTTCTGGGCTCTTGTCTAAAGGAAGTAATCAAGGCTATGCATAAACAGAAACAGTCTATGTACTCAGCACTGTTTCTACAGGAAAACCATGGAAGTAACCAGAGAGCCTAACAATAGACATATCCATGCAATGGAATTCCAAAGAAGCCAAGGAAAATGAAGACAAGGCCTATCTTTATGAGGCGGAAAGATAGAAAGATTACCCCGAGGTATTCTTTGTGGCAGATGAATGTTTCTATGTCTATGCATAGAAAAAAAAAAGCCTAGAAGGATATGCCAAAAGGTTTAATATCATACCAAAACATTGATTCTCTCTCTAGAAGGAAACACTAAAGGTGATTTCTTCTTTTTGGCCAGTTTGCTTATTCTTACTACCTGAAACAGTTGGTCATCACCCTATGGCCAGTACTCCTATTTCTGTACATAAGGCTTTGCTGGGACACAGCCACACTCCTTCCCTTACCTCCCCCTTCTCTGGCTGCTTTCATGCAGCCACGGCTGCAGTGGGGAGAATATGGCCCACAAGACTGAAATATTTGCTTTCTGGTCCTTTTTAGAGCAGGTTTGCCGACCACTGTTCTCAAGTGATCCTATATACATCAGAGGTGTGTTTAAAATATACTGTTCCACTCCGAAGAATATTTTTTCTCCAAATTTCAAATTTCAGCCAAATTCCTTCATTCATCTAGACTAAGAATCAGTCAACATGATTTGACGAGTGCCTCCTACGTTCCAAGCACTGTTTCAAGCACCATATCCACAGGAAACCTCTACCTTGAGGTTTAGCAGATGGATGAATGAAGAGGCAGAGGGCAACTTGCAGGGCAAGAGGAAAAGGAAAATCGCAATCCCACAGCGGTACCAAGAGTTGGACTTGGGGGGTCAGGAGGCTGGGGGAAAAGGGGAGCGAGGCTTGGAGAAGGCCCGAGTCTCAGTCTAACACTGGAACCAAGCCTCATGTCATCTCAGCCCTCCAGGGCTGCTGGCCGGCTGCTTCCACCTACCCAGAGACCCCACTTCAGAGCCAATGGACTCCACCACGAAGTCCGCCGAACGCCCGACAATTCCACTGTGGAGGCCAGGGCCCCACGCACGAACTTTCTGCATGCCTGCTTCAGGGCCAACTTGAACCTCAAAGGGGCTAGGAGAAAAGGAACAAAAAGCATTAAAGAAGAGCAAAGAAGGAACTAAATACAGTCATAAGCTGTTTTTTTCCACTCCTTTTACCTGGAGTCCCAGTGTCCAGCCAAGCCCTTCCTCCACACAGGTGCACCCACAGCCATTGTTATGTCAACAATATAAGTACTGTGGCTGCCTTGGGGCACTCAGGTGGCCGCTAGGTGGGCTCTCAAAACACCCTGCCTCACACTATCCTTCCCATCATTCACCTTTTGAGTGCAGGGCTCAGCAGACCTCGAGCTCGGGAAGGTAAGAGTGTGCCTGCCTTCCTATATCCTGCTTATATTATATGAATAAGGGGCACCTGGGTGGTGCAGTCGGTTGGGTATCCAACTCGTGGTTTCAGCTCAGGTCATGATCTCAGGGTCCTGGGATGGCGCCCTGTATCAGGCTCCATGCCCAGCATGGACTCTGCTTGAGATTCTCACTCTCCCTCCCCCTTAGCCCCTCCCACCTGTGCTGCCTCTGTCTTTCTAAAGTAAATAAAATCTTTTTTTTTTTTTAAGATTTTATTTATTTATTTATTTGACAGAGATCACAAGTAGGCAGAGAGGCAGGCAGAGAGAGAGGAAGGGAAGCAGGCTCCCTGCTGAGCAGAGAGCCCGATGTGGGACTCGATCCCAGGACCCTGAGATCATGACCTGAGCCGAAAGCAGAGGCTTTAACCCACTGAGCCACCCAGGTGTCCCTAAAATAAGTAAAATCTTAAAAAGTATCTTGTAAGACAAAAACTAAGTTGAACAGGCTTTATCTCACACATGAACGAATGAGTTTTTTCTTTTCTTTCTTTCTTTTTCAAATGATGAGCTTTAACTTTAGTATAGCAGAATAAAAAAAAGCAAAGGGGATACCTGGCTGGCTCAGTTCGTACAGCAAGTAGCTCTTAATCTTGGGGTTGTGAGTCTGAACCCCATGTTGGGCATAGATATTGCTTAAATAAATATACTTAATTTTAAAAAAAGATTTTGTTCATTTATTCATGAGAAACAGAGAGAGAGGTAGAGGAAGAAACAGACTCCCTGCAGAGTGGGGAATCCAACGTGTTACTCGATCCCAGGACCCTGGAATCACAACCTGAGCCAAAGGCAGATGCTTAATGGACTGCTGCTCAGGCAACCCAACTTTTTTTTTTTGAGCTTCATGAGTTTATTTTTCTATTTTTTAAAAAACTTTTCTAAACAGGCACCCCAGCTTTTTAAAAAAATCTTTTATTTCTCAAGGTAAATGGAGTTTATTCTTTTCAGTCTAAAAGTGCCCCCAGGAGGGCTGGGGAGAATGAAGAGGGGAGGATAACTGGGATGCCCACAGGCAAAGCTGTAGACTGCGTCCCTTGGCTCCTGACTGCATTCACCTAGAGAATTTTAATGTAAACCATGGCAGATTTTACCCCCATGGCATTCCTGAACAGAGGCACACATTGAAAGAAAGAGAATCTTAGTTTATATAAGGGTGTATAGACACACAGCCCATTTGCTCTCTATTACTGCTCCTTCTGGCTTCCCTGCCTCCCCCCAGCCCCAGACCGCCAGCATTTGATTTAAAGCAAGGCAACCGAAACCACAGTGCTGTTTTTGAGAACAGGCCAAATGTCTGTGTGCTGCTCTTTAAAAAAAGAAGAAAAAAAAAGAAAGAAAAACGTCTTCAACAAAGCAGATCTCTTTCCCTCCTGCAGCCTGGGGAAGCAACCTCCCTGAGCCTGCCTGGAGCCGAGCACGCCCCCAGAGAAGACGCAACTCCGACTGGAGACTCACCTCTTTGGAATGTGGTGTCCCCCCCACGTGATGGCGATGCTGTATTTCCCCGGGGTGCTGGGGTAATACTCGAATGCATAGACTCCATCCAGAAAGCCTTTCTGTTTCACCAGCTCCTCCAGGCCCTCTGTGGGAAGAAAACACACCATTTTTCCAAAGCAATTCCAGGCTCCCAACAAGAATCCAAAAGACAAGAACAGAAAGATAGCAATATCCACAAGATGTAAGCCATAGAGGGAAACGGGCTGCCTCAGAATGCGACCCCCTCAAAACTTGGGAGATTAATCCAAGCCTAAAAATAGACCCATCTCTGCTTCTAAGTGTGGGGAAAAGGAAGATTTCCCACCTTAACCAGCTTTCGAAAGCTCAGAGAACCTTCTACAGTGGTGGGGGCCAACAGGTCCTTGACCTCCTAGTCGTATCTTAATTTTTCCTAATGATCATCGCTAGCTGTCTTAGCCTCTCATGAAATGGTCGAGGGACACTGAGCCCTTACAAGTATTTGGCATGGGTTTCTGCTTACTGTCCTGGCATATCTTTCAGCAGCAGTAAGAAAGCTCCTGCACGCTATCTACAAGAGAACAGGTTTCAGATGCTGTACCACAAACTCCCAGGTTCAGCCATCAGGTAGAAACTTGTTTTATGTTGTGCCCTGAGGTTTGGCTGGGAAAGCCACTTAGCCAAGCGAGAATCCAAGGTCGGGGGGAAAAAAAAAGCCTCCTTGGCTCCTGTAGCAACAAGCCAGCAGGGAGGACAGCCCCAGAGCAACTTGGCTCCAGGTCTGGGCGGTCTAGAACCTTGGCCACCCTTCGAACACAGCCTTCCCCACAGCTTGGTGCTCTGTGATCAAATATTAACTTTCTGGAGCTCAGAGCACTCCTGCCCCAGCCCATTGAAGATAGAGAGGATGGGAGCAACACAGAGACCACGCACATTCCCACAAGGCAAAAACCCATGGAGGGCTGCTATGCCTACAGCCAGAAATGCTGGGGCAAACGCGCGGACGGAGCAGATCCTCGTCCTCGTGTCTGCAGTCTCCTTTCCCGAAAAGGGAAGAAGAAGGAGCTGCAGAGTGCAACCCACCCCTCCACGATCAGCATTTATGTACAAAGAAAACTTAATCTCAGGGAATTTTATTTTCCTTCTATAAGCACTGATCACAGTAATTAGGTACTTGGCATAATTTCATAGTCTATAAAATGTAACCTGGAGTGGAAAAATTACTGGCTTTGGAGACTGTGCTTGCATTCCAGCTCAGATGCTTACAAGCTGTGTGACCTTGGGCAAGACCCCTCCTCTCGAGCCCACGTTTCCTCAAATAAAAAGTAAGCCACTTCAGGTTGTCGCTCCAAGGACAGCACTTTCCAAACTCCATTACATCACTGCTTTTTCGATTCCCAGAAGCCTTAAAATGGGGAGGCTGTCAAGCTACCACTGGTCCCACTGCACCCAGGGCAGACGTTACTAATCAATCCCTGCCTCCTTCCCCCATGGAGCTCAGGGCACCTCAATTCTTTTATACCATTCTCTCTGGGATCGATCACAACTGCCTGTGGCATGAAATCCATACACCAGGGCTACAAAGCTGGCCCAGGTCACACCTGAGATGGGGAAACAAAGGAGCACTTACTAGGACCCTTCACAGTGACAGCGAGTTCCCCGCTTCCGGCAGCCTTGGTATCAACCTTGAAGTCTGCAGTCTCCCGGATGCGGATACCTTTGGGCTGCAAGCCTCGGCCACTGGCCCGGCAGGCGTTTGGACTACAGGCTGCAAACAGAGTTTTGACATCAATTCAACCTTTCATTCGTTCGAGTTGAGCAAGCCAAGGTAACCTGGAGCCACCCGCCAAGAAAATGTTTGCTCTGCACAGGGAATCTGCAGCAGCTGCCCAAGGCCAAGGGTCCTGTTCAGGGAGCACACCAGGCTAGCAAATAAGGACACAACATAACTTTGTCCAGCCACACTGGGGTGGGGAGACTGGGGGGTGACTTTGGCAAAGAAAGGAGGAGAAGCACAGCCTGCATTCGCTGTGCTCCTGGAACCCGCTGAATCCTGGCGTTTATCCTCTCGGTGGTGAAGGAGAGTTAAATCTCATTTCCACACTCAAGGGTCCAGTAATTGGGAAGACCCAATTTTTTCAAGTCTACTTGGAAAATGTAGCACTTGAAAACATCTGACCGCGTTCCAAACTTTGGATCAGCCATTTTTAAAAGCCAAAATGTGATCATCTTTCGCATGGAGAGCCAGGGGATAGCTCAAAAAGGAACCCATTCGACACCCCCTCAGCCAAGGCAGACAAACATTTTACTGCTGTCAGCAGGTAATCAGAATGTGGGTGGCTATAAATACAACAATTAGCAATAAACACCCCTCCTCATTTGATTTCTGGATCTAGTTTAAAAAACTAAAGTCAGAAGTCTAAAAATTAAGGACCGAAGTAGCTTCTAATAATTTCTTACATGAGAGGTCCACAAAACGACCATTCCAGGGAGGTCATCAGAAGGCTAATAAAACACATCCCTGTACCCTAGGAATTCTTTGCCAACATAGGAGACCTTTTTAAGTACAGAAATGAGAAAGCGGGGGTAAAATGTCATGTTGTTGACTAAGTAGCTTTTCCTTTCTAAATTTAGCAATGCGCATTTGACAGTTTTCTCTATGCCAGGAGTGGGATCACAGACTCCAAAGGATGAAACTCTTTACTCCATAGAAGGAGGATAATGCCTCCTCTGGTCCTCCCCTCCCTACAACATCCTCAGCTCGCTGCTTGGCAGACAACTATTTCTGGAAGAGACGGACCCACACTCTAGGAGTCAGAGAAGATTTCAGGTGGTTTGTAGGCGAATATAAGTTGATGGCCACATTTTATGGCAAGTGACATTAGTTTTCCATTGTGAAAGGGGGATGAAGATTCTTTTTAATATAAAATCAGTTAAGTAGGAGAAGTACGTCAAAAGAAAAACCCAATCAATTAAATTCTAAACAGTACAAGTGACAAATGGACAACGCAAGAGATGAAAAGCATCATCCATTGAGTGAGAGGAAGTCAGAGAACAGTATCAGAACAGGAAAGCTGTTAAAAAAATGCTTTCTTGCGTTATGTCAAAGAGAGTTTTGTTTATGAATATGTTGGGTTGTTTTTTTTTGTCAAAAGGAGAAAAGTTGATCATACCAGAAATAAGTCACAACAGGATGACAGGACTTCCCGTGGAGGGTTTTAATGTGCCTTAAAAAAAACAACCACTCATGGAAATTCTGAACATGGGTATTAGTCTCAACATCAAAAGGGTAACTGCTCAGTTCATATAAACATGAAATGGAGCTGAAGGAAACCACTGAATTATCTACCACTTTGAGATGTTTTAGACAAGTTTCAATGTAATGAGTGGGCTTGGGGTCTAGCTGGCCAAGTGATGCTGACGTGTATACTGTCATGTCCTGAGGGCACCAAGAGCACGGGCCCAAGGTGACGTGTGCGGGAAGCATGGGAACTGGGAGGAAAGTCCCACTCAACCAGCCCTTACCCAGCGAGGAGCCTCTGGCCCAGTGCTCTCAGTTAGGAAGCCAACAGCTTTGGGGTCCAGGCTGACCCAGAGGCAGGATTCAGAAGAGGAAGCCAGCTCTACAGACGCAGAGACAGAGGACAGAACAGGGAAAGGCAAGTATTGGTTAGAAAAGGCAGCAGAGTTGGAAAACAAAACAAAACAAAAAGAACAACCAAGTCAGAAGGAAAAGAAGTCTAACATTAGAGAAAAAAATGCATGCTCTGGCTGCAGAAGGGGTTTAGCAGCAGGGTTAAGGGGTTGACAGAGACCTAGGTTCTCCTTGTGTACAGATGCCTGGTCTGTACTCACTGATGCCCTAATGTCATCTTAGCCTTGGTGTCTCCACCTGCAAATTGGAGAGGACCCCAGCACCTGGAACACGCTGACTGGGGTGACAGTTACATGCTGTGGTGCTGAGCACACAGCAGCCAGTAAAGGCCAAGCAGCGGGGGCCATGGGGCTGTCCCACAGCTGCTGACTTCAGCCACAGGGACCAATGGCCTACACAGTCTCAGTCCTGCAGCTCTCAGTGAGGACAACTCTCCTGTATGAGTGTTTTGGGGAGGATTCAGTCAGTTAATACAAGTGAAGCACTTGGGTCATTGCTCGGCTCACAGGAAGATATCAGTATGAATACCTTGAGGACAAAGCAAGCCACTTCCCACTGCAGGGACCCTGGCGGAAAGGGGACAGGTGCAATCCCAGCATGGCCCCCACTCTTCTCCTGGCCTCAGAGCTCAGCTGTGAGCACAGTCAGCCTCAAGGCCAGAAGCAGGGATAGCTGGTCACCCCAGCACTCACCTTCCCCGACCTGCACGACGAAGGGACTCTTGGGAATGGTGTCCCCCGCAAAGGAGACCTTGACCACGTGCGGGCCGGGCTGCACTGGTTTGTACACACACCGATACACCTGGTTTCCTTTGTCTTCCACCAGCAATTCCACAGTGTTCTTCCCCTGGGGATCCTCCACCTCAACACCAATGTCTCCCACACCAGCACCTGGAATAAAACAAGCACTCCAGGAGCCCCAGTCACCTTCTCAGAACACTCGCTGCAGATCAGCATAGGTGCAAAGTGCAGACGGGAGGAGACAGGCACTTAGAAGGTCCACACCGAGATGCTAACAACTGTTTTCTGGTTTGGCCAGGAGGGTCATTAACTTTCTTTTTTCCCCCATTCTCTATTTTTTAAATTTCCTACATTGAAAGAAAGGTGACATTTCATGAAATGTATCATTAAAAAAAAAAAGTGTGTGTATGTGTAGTATGTGTGTGTGTATTTAAACTTTTCTATCATTCTTCTCCTCACCCCCAAACCTGGTATAGAATTTGGTCTAGTAGAGATTTTTTTTTTAATCTTATTTATTTATTAGAGAGAGAGGTAGAAGCAGATGACTCCCAGCTGAGCAATGAGCCTGACATGGGGCTTGATCCCAGGATTCTGGGATCATGACCTGAGCCACAGGCAGATGCTTAATCAAATAAGCCTCCCAGGTGCCCTTAGTAGAGGATTCTTAAAACTTAGTTTCTTTGGAATAGTTATTTAGCTAAGGCAGAAATGTATACAGAAATTGATGGATTATTAATAATCAAACCCAAGCTTGAGTGTTCAGATCTTAAAGAAAAGCTGGTTTGGGGGGAGCACTTGAGTTGCTTAGTCAGTTAAGCATCTGCCTTGGGCTCAGGTTATGATCCCAAGGGTCCTGGGATTGAACCCCACGTTGGACTCTCTGCTCAGCAGGCAGCCTGCTTCTCCCTGTCCCTCTGCCTGCCGCTCCCTCTGCTTTTGCTCTGTCAAATAAATAAATAAAATCTTTAAAAAAAAAAAAAAAGGTAAGCTGGTTTTGAAAATCTATAAATATAACCAATACACTTGAAAAAGGGCACGTTTGTTGGCAGTGATTTGATTTAAAATATAAAAGGTCAGGCATCCCAAGCCCTGGGGTCCCCGAGGATCACCTAAGGCTCTGGAAGAAAGCCTGACCCACAATACCTGCTGTGTAGATATCGAAGTAGGTGGGCTTATTGGCAATGTTTCCGGCAGCTTCCAAGCCTGGGCCTTTTGCGGTGACTTTACTGGCATCTCCCTGTGCCTTGTCGACATTCACTTCAAATGGGCTCTTGGAGATGTGCTGTCCTGCAAAGAGGACTGTAACCTACAAGTTGAAAGACAGATGTAGTATCATCACTGCTCCCTGCCCAGGGAGACCCCACGTCAAGCCACATGCACGGACGATTTCCTCTTCCATCCTCCTAACTCTCCACTCAAAGGTGGCTGTGAACAGAAGCCCTACTTAGCCGGAGTGGGGTCCCCACCTGGCTCCATCCATCACACGGCTGGGCCTTGGGACATCACGTCTTTTACTGAACTAAAAATGCTTACATTGGATACAGGTGGCCTCTGTGAACAGGAGGCAAACCAACACTTCTAACTGAACTGGCAGACACTGGATCCTTTAAGACAGTTGCAGAAGGGGCCATGCTCTCCCCACCCCCACCCCCACCGAAGATAAGGCACAGTTCCAGGATTTCAAACTTACAGTCAAAATGTCTTTCAAGGGACCAAGATCACTCACGTGAGAAACAGTATAGATTTTCATTTAAAATTTGAGTCAGTTCTCATCTTTTAAATTTTAAGGGGTATGGAGTTGGATTTCATATCAACTGAACAAAATAATTACATCATACATGTTCCCTTTAGGATTTTTTTTTCCCCCCAAATTCCTGATGTCCTAAGGGTGTAAGAAAAACTGACAGTCAGAATTCCAGGTGACTTCACTAAAGGCCAAGGTAGTAGTAGGTATGATCTAGGTCTCAAAATATTGGGATGGTACACAGGGGTTGACTTATGTGTGCTGTTGAAGACTTTCTTTTAGGGAAAGCTATACTCTTGGATCACCCTACTCTCTTGCAAGACTCCCTGGACCTCTGTCCTATAGGCCAACTAGACACTGCTCAACAGAACTCAAAATGTTGCTGAGACAAAGGACCTGGGGGTTAGACCCCCATCATTCCTCCAGGTGCATAACTGGGCCATTGGACTATACTCAGCTGGCTCTCAAGCTTCAATATGGAGAGACCCTCCAGAGCACCCCACGGGGGATACTCAAGAAAGCATTGAAGACAAAGAATCCATAGCATCTATGGTCCAGGCATGTAGCTACAGCCATTTGTTACCCAGATGGGAGTTGAAAACCACCTTACACTGCGAAGAACTGAGCAGCATTCAACCTTCCTAAGATACCCTCTCACATACACACTGATGCAAGCCTAGAAGAGCAATCCCAGCAACGGCCATGACACCTCATCTTACTTTGTGCAACCCAGTGACCTTGGGCAGATACTCCACAGAATATGTCTTGTTCTTGTCACTATCAGGGGTCACTTGTGCCTAGGACAGAAAATGAACAATAGTTAGAGAAGGTGCTGGGTGTAAGTAAAAGTACGCTGTGCCAGCCAAGGCCCTGTAGTGAGCTGCCAGGTCGGGCGCTGTCCTGGCTCTCTCCTGCTCCATTGCTGCTGAAGGAAAGCAGCAGCTGAAAGTCACAGAAACAAAGTCACATGGCACAAATGTATAACCACGTCACAACTCCCCACTGTCTTAGGGCTGGAACTCAGCAGATGAGAAGGACCATAAAGCCAGTCACTTCAACCTTTAGTGGCTCAATAATTATGAAGAGCTTATGAAAGACCAGGCCTGGTGTCAGGAACCAAAAATAAAACAAATCAAGCATAATCCCTGCCCCAGTGGGGAAATAGACCACATTCCAGTAAACAGAATTTCAGATGGTACTAGGCACTAGGAATAAGTCTTAAGAAGATAAGAAGGAGGAATGCATGTGCAAAGGCCCTGAGGGAGGAACCAAGTATAGTCAGCCTGGGAAGAGAGGAGAGCATCAGTTTTGTTATTGTTATTTCGGTCATCGGCCTCTAAAACCTCAATTCACAAGGCCTTTGCTAAATCCAAAGAATCCTTTATTTTATTAAACATTGTTAAAAAAAAAAAAAAAAAAAAACACTGTGTCCTTGGGTATCAATTTCAATTACCTTTCAAGGCACAGTCCTTGGGCAGTTACTCTGACTACTCTAAGCCTTAGGATCCTCTTGGTAAAAAACAATTTTTACTGTGAGGTTTAATGAGGAAAATGGAAAGCACAGACCCCGGGCCTACCACAAGCCCCCAGAGCTCCATGGAATGGCAGCATCTTTCAACCTACCTCCTCTTTGTTCCCTTCTGGGTCCTCAACAAACACCATCACGTCTCCTTGCCCAGCACTGATGGTGTCCACAGTGAACTTGGCTGGCTGCTTCACCATGTTTCCTGTAGGCTCAATTCCTGCCAGGTTGACACAAGCACATTACAAGCTGCACAGGGCCTTGACAATGACCATTACTCACCATGTTTCCTTCAGGGAACTGAGAGAAGGGACCCAGCCCTGCAGCTGCCCTGTGGGAGACAGGGACACCTGGGACAGGATTATCGAACAGGTTGAGAACCCTAAATTTGTCCTTGTTATTTAATTTAATTTAGTTTTTTTTTAAGTAGGCTCCATACCCAGTACAGAGCCCAGTGCAGGTCTTGAACTCACGACCTTGAGACCAAGACCTGAGCTGAGATCAAAAGTCAGGTGCTGGGGCGCCTGGGTGGCTCAGTGGGTTAAGCCGCTCGCTGCCTTCGGCTCAGGTCATGATCTCAGGGTCCTGGGATCGAGTCCCGTATCGGGCTCTCTGCTCAGCAGGGAGCCTGCTTCCCTCTCTCTCTCTCTGCCTGCCTCTCCATCTACTTGTGATTTCTCTCTGTCAAATAAATAAATAAAATCTTAAAAAAAAAAAAAAAAAAGGAGTCAGGTGCTTAACTGACTAAGCCACCCTGGCACTCCTGCCCTTGTTATTTCAGCGATATCGGATTCTGGAATATTCAGAGCACTTCAGTCAGAAGTTTATAAAACTGCGAAAAATGATGCAGTAATCATCAGTGGGGTTTGCCCCAAGGGAGGTAACACAGGGGAAGGAGGCATGAGGTGTGGGAGAAGGGCTCGTTTTTCATTAAAGACCATTTTCTATTACTTGAAATGCTTAAAAATGGCCTTGGATCAATATTTTTTTTTTAAGATTTTTTTTTTTAATTTATTTGTCAGAGGGAGAGCGAGCGAGAGTGAGCACAGGCAGATAGAGTGGAAGGCAGAGTCAGAGGGAGAAGCAGGCTCCCCGAGGAGCAAGGAGCCCGATGTGGGACTCAATCCCAGGACGCTGGGATCATGACCTGAGCCGAAGGCAGCTGCTTAACCAACTGAGCCACCCAGGCGTCCCTGGATCAATATTTTTTAATTACACTATTCATTTTGAGCTGACTGAGCAAATTATTTTGAGATACTCACATGCAGGTGAAAGAAGTAATTTCCTTTATCCGGTTCCCCAAGGTTACCTTGTACAAAACCCTAGTACAGTATCCCAAGGATCCTGGCCTTGACACCGTCAGGACACAGAACATTTCCAACACCACAGGGATCCCTCATGCTAGCCTATAGCCATACACATTCCCTCCCCACCCGACCCTCTCCTTACCCCAATAACTCCTAATTCATTCTCTATCTCCACAATTTTATCACTTCTAGAATGTTACATAAATGGAATCACATTATGCAACCTTTTCAGTTGGCTTTTTCCACTAAGTATAATCTTTTGGAGGGTTCACCCAGATGGGTGCCTCTAGCAATAGTTTTTCTTTTATTGCATATTCCATGATACGAATGTAGCACCATGTGTTTAACCATTCACCCACTGAAGGACATCTGGGTTGTTTCCAGTTGTCTATTACTGATAAAGCTGCTATAAACATTACTGTACAAGGCTGTATCTGACCCCAAGATTTCATTCCTCTGGGATAAATTCCAGGGGGTACAACTGCTGGGTGGCATGGTAGTTGCACATTTAGTTCTTTTATTTTTTTAAAAGATTTTATTTATTTGACAGACAGAGATCACAAGCAGGCAGAGAGGCAGGTAGAGAAAGAGGAAGGGAAGCGGGCTCCCCGCTGAGCAGAGAGCTGGATGCGGGGCTCGATCCCAGGATCCTTGGGATCATGACCTGAGCTGAAGGCAGAGGCTTTAACTCACTGAGCCACCCAGGTACCCCTGTTTAGTTCTTTTAAAGAAACTGCCCAACTGTGTTCTCAAGAGGCTGCATTCCCACCAGCAATGGATGAATGATCTGGATCTGCTTTCTCTGCATCTTTGCCAGCATTTTGTATTATCACTACTTTCTATTTTAGCCATTCTGATAGATGTGTAGTGATTTATTTAAAAAAAATTTTTTTAAAAAGATTTTATTTGATAGAGAGAGAGCAACAAGCAGGGGGAGTAGCAGAGGGAGAGGGAGAAGCAGGCTCCCCGATCAGCAGGGAACCCTATGTGGGATTTGATCGCAAGATCCCAGGATCATGACCTGAGCAAAAGGCAGCCATTTAACTGACAGAGCCACCCAGGTGCCCCAGATGTGTAGTGATTTTAATTTGTATTTTTCTCATGGCCAATAACACTGAACATCTTTTCATGTGCTTCTTTGCCATTTGTATACCCTCTTCCGGGAAATGCCTGTTAGCATCTTTTGCCTATCTTCTAAATGGATTTTTTTTACCTACTGAGTTTTGAGCATTCCTTATATATTCTTCTTTGGATAAAGAAGTTCTTCTTTGGATAAAGTGGCTCTCAAATATTTTCTCCCAGTCTTAACCTTGTATTTTCATCCTCTTAACTACAAAGAGTTTTAAATTGCTTTAAAAAGTTTGAGAGCGTGAAATTCAACTGTTGTCTCACTAGGATTTTGAGTTCCATTTGAGGTGGTGTCAAGGTGGCCTGAGGGGTGGAGGCTGCGGTCTCTTGTCTTGCAAGAAGAGCAAGGTGGCCAAGTAGTACACCTTCACTGTGAGAAAGCAGTCCAATCCTCCTCTGCCAGGCCATGCTTCGGGGCACACTGAGGGACAGACCATGCTTCATGACATTTTTTTATGTTCTTAATTTTGGTGAAGACCAACACTGTATTTTTCCCTTAGGGATCATGCTTCGGTGTCAAATCAAAGAACTCTTGGTCTCGTCCTAGATCCCAAAGAATGTCTTCTATGTTGTTGTTGATTTTCTGAAGAAGTTTATAGTAGGATACGGTCCACTTTGGGTGAGTTTTTCTAGAAGGTGTGAAACTTACTGTTTCTTTCCTTTTTTTTTTTTTTTCTTTCCTTGGCCCAATTGCTCTGGAACCATGCATGGAAAAGGCTCTCTCCCCACCCCGCAACAACTTTTGCACCTCTACTGATGATCAGTTTGCACAGCTGCAAACAGTTCTGGATTCTGTTCCGTTGATCCTTGTGTCTTTCTACCAATATCACATGGTCTTAATTGGTATGCCTTGATGAGTCCTAAACTCAGGTACACTAACTCCTCCCACATTTTTCTTCTTTTTCAAAAAATCACTTTCCCTACTATAATTTCTTTGCCTTGCCATATATGATTGATTGGTTGACTGATTTTATTTTTTGCCATATATGCTTTAAATAATAATCTTTTCTGTATCTGTGAAGAATCTGGCTGGAATTTTAATAGAAACTATGTTAAACCTAAATGACAATTTGGGGGAAACTGCCACTTTACTCTCTGACTTCTTTTTTTTTTTTTTAAGATTTTATTTATTTATTTGACAGAGAGAGAGCACAAGTAGGCAGAGAGAGAGGAGGAAGCAGGCTCCCTGCTGAGCAGAGAGCCCGATGCGGGACTCGATCCCAGGACCCTGAGATCATGACCTGAGCCGAAGGCAGCGGCTCAACCTACTGAGCCACCCAGGCGCCCCTCTCTGACTTTTTCAATCTATAAAAACAGTACGTCTTTTCATTTATGTAGGTCTTTTCTTTGATATCTTTTTTGTAGTTCTCAGCATAAAAAGTCTTACACATTTTATTACATTTACACCTATTTCTCAATCTTCTGACTGACTGTCAATGATATGGCATTTTTGAATTTTGATGTCCTCATGTTCATTGTGGTAAGCCTGTATGACTGACATCAGAGCATACAGAAGTACAACTGATTTTTGTACGCCAACTTTATAACCTGAGACCTTGCTGAATTCACTTATCCAAGGAGAGTTTTGGGGCTTTGTTGTATTTGATCTTCTTTTGTTATAGATTCTTCAGGAATTCCTACACAGACAATTAAGTCATCTATAAACAGGGACAGCTTTATTCTCACTTTCCAATATGTGTGTCTTTTATTTCCTTCGCTTGCCTGACTGCACTCACTAAAACTTGCATCATGTTGTTGCATGGTGGTTAAGCATGGACATCCTTGTCCTAGTCCCACTCTTAGGGGGCACACTCAGTCTTTTACCATTAATTATCATGGTAGATGCTGACTTGTGGTAGCTACTCTGGATCAAATTTTCGGAGTTCTTATCATGGATGCCTGTTGAATTTGGTCAGATGCTTTTTCTGTACCAACTGATGTGATCATGTGATTTTCCTTTTTTAGCCTGTTAAGGTAGTAGGTTGTTTTCACTGATTTTTCCAATAGTGTGCCAGCCTTGCATTCATGGAATAAACTCTGCTTGGTCATGATGAAGAATTATTTTCATATATTGCTAAACTCTATTTGCAACTATTCTGCTGTATGCTTTTTTTTTTTTTTTTAAGATTCTGAGTAATCTCTACACCCAACATGAGGCTCCAACTTATAACCCCAAGATCAACAGTCGCATGCTCTACTGAATAAACCCACCACATGCCCCTATAGTTTTGTATCTATATTCACAAGGATATTGATCTGTAGCTTTTTTGCGGTGGGGGAATCACCTTTCTCTGATTTTTAGAGCAACACTGGCTTCATAAAATGAACTGGAAAAAAATAATAAAATAAAAAAATAAAATGAATTGGAAAGTGTTCCCTCCTCATACGTTCTGGAAGAGATTGCATAGAATTGGTGTTAATTCTTCTCTAAATGTTTGCTAAAATTCTCCAGTAAAACCACCAGGGCTTGAGATTTCTTTTCCAAGGGCTTTTAAACTATAAACTTGATTCTTTAATGGTTTCAGGGCCACTCATCTTTAATGGTTTCAGGCCCATTTCATCTTGGATGAGTGTTGGAAGTTTGTGTTTTTTCTGCAAAACATCTATGGTTGTTATACCTATTTTTTTTATACCATGTTCTTTCTTCCTATAATTCAAAGATTGCTTTTTTCCTTGTTCCCCTGCTGTCTAAGATGTAGCTTGGTGTGGATTACTTATTTTTTGGTGGCAGGAGGTAGGTAGGGGTTTTATCCTGTTTGGGTTTAGCTCAGCTTCTTGACTCTGTAAGTTTATGTCTTTTGCCAAAAGTGGAAGTTCTCTGCCAAATTTGGAAGTTTTCAGCCATTATTTCTTTGGGAGTTTTCAGCCCTGCCCTCTTTTTCCTCTCCTCTGGGTCCCCTGTGACATGAATGTTAGATGTTTTGTTATTGTCCCGTAAGTCCCTGAGACTTTGCTTGTTTCTTTGGTTTTTCAGTCCACTGGCTCTGTCATTCAGATGGGGCAATTTTTATTCTCTTTTTGTCCAGGTCATGGATTCTTTCTCTGTCCTTCCATTCTACTATGGAACTCATCCCCTGAGTTTTTATTTGAGTTCATTTTTCAGTTCTAAAAGCTTCATTTGGTGCTTCTTTATATCTTCTATTTCTTTGCTGAGACAGTCTATGTCCTTGCTGAGCTTTTCAATTTTTTGCTTGCTTGACATAGAGTTGTAAGCGCTTGCTGAAGCCTTTTTATAACAGCCACACTAAATCTTTATCAAATAATTCTAACAGTTGTATCATCTCAGCGTTGGCATCAATGGCCTGCCTTTTTTCATTCAGTTTGAGATCTTCCTGGTTCCTGGTGTGATGAGTGATTTTTTAAAAAAAACTGGGTATTATGTTATGTTATAAAACCTGAGTTTTATTTAAATGTTCTGTTTCAGATGCCTTTTATAATGCTGATACATCAGGGGAAGGGAGAGTGCATGCCTTGTTAGTGTCAATGCAGGGAGGAAGTCCAGGTTCCCTATTCAACCTCCACTGACACTCGAAATGAGGGGGGCTCCTCATTACTGCAGGTGGAAGTGGGAGATCCAGCTCCCCACTGGGCCTCCATCTGTGGGTGAAAGGGGTAGGAGCGCCTCATTGCTACTGATATCGTCTACTGACATCTCCTTACCGCTAGACTGTGGTCAGAATCTAGGCTCCCCACCTGGCTCTTACTGGTCTAAGTGGGGTCTGAGAGGTCACAGTTTTTCCTGGGATGCTTGGTTATAGAAAAGCAGTTAGCGTCTCACAGGCCTCTGTCCTGCGAGGCTGCCCTTTCTTGTCCCTCTGGCCAGAGAGAGCAGGTGTTTGTTTTTGCCTTTTGTGTTTCAGGTACGTGGCTTCCCCACACCCAGTCTGATATACAGCGGGGGAAGTAAGCCCAGGGAACTCACTACTTTGTCAGCCCCTGGGGCCTGGGATCTGGAACCCATTTCTCCTATTCCCTTTCAGAGTCTCCTTATGTTTATCTTATATAAAATGCCCAGGAATTTTGTCCTCAGCAGAGGTAATTAGGAAAAGTATTTCTACTCTATCATCCCAGAAGAAGAAGTTCAAGGAGTCCTATTTTAAAAGTTATTTTCATGGGGTGGCTCAGTTGGTTCAGCATCCGTCTTCAGCTCAGGTCATGATCTCAGCGGCCTGGGATCAAGCCCCACATATGGGAGGGTTCCCTGCCCAGTGGGCAGTCTGCTTCTCCCTCTGACCCCCTGCCCCCACTCCTGCGCATGTGCTCTCCCTCACTCCCATGCTCTCACTCTGCTATACAGACACAGAGAAGGGTCTACTGAAGCCCCAGGTACCTATCACCTCGACGCCACAACTCATGGCCAGTCCTGCTTTACATCTTCACCCCTACCTCTCCCCTCCTCCTGTACTATTTTTGGTACAAATCCTAGACCTCACATCTTTATTTTTTAAAGATTTATTTTAGAGGATGGGGGGAGGGGCAGGGGAAGAGAATCTTTAAGCAGACTCCCTGCTGATCCTGGAGCCTGATGTGGGGCTCCATCTCATGACCCTGAGATAACAACCTGAGCTGAAAGCAAGATTTAGACCCTCAACTGACTGAGCCACCCAGGTGCCTGTAGACCTCCTATCTTTAACCTATAATCATTCATCATGTATCTTTAAGAGATGTTTCTAGAATATCCACATCAAAAAAAATTATTAATTCCTTAAAACCATCAAATATTCAGTGTTCCTATTCCCTAGGACCCCTCACAAGGAAGGGTGCTCGTGGCGGGCTCTGCAGTGAATGCTTCACAGAACATGGGTTTTAGTAAAGCTTTCTGCTTAGCTCACAGAGGCATGCTTTCAACACACCTCACTTGCAAGCGAGCCCCCCACAAGGATCTGCTTGTGGCTGTAGGTCTGCCTCACTCCAGCCCTCCCCATCCTTTCAGGGAACGGGTCTCAGAAAGCAGATCTGCAAGTGCCAACCAGCCGCTAACTGTAATCTGGCTGCCGTCCAAAAGATAAAACTTAGAAAACCTCTCAATCCTTTCAGAAACTAGAGGATGAGGTGTGCTCTATGCTCTTTGGTTCAGTTGGCAAAAATGAAGCAACTGTGGCCACACGAGAGACAGAAAACTGCCCCTGCCCTCAGGTTCACCACGGGACAATGACATTATCATAAGGCCCTACCCATGTAGCTTCACAGGTGGCCCAGTGGCCTAAAATGACACTTGATCCTCCTACTTAAGAACAAAAAAGGGGCACCTGGATGGCTCTGTAGGTAAAGCGTTTGGCTCTTGATTTTGGTTCAGGTGATGATCTCAGGGTCGTGAAATGGAGCAAAGCATGGAGCCTGTTTGGGATTCTCTCTCTGCCCACTCCTCGCCAACACAGCCCTCCTCCACTCATACTCATTCTCTCTCTCAGAAACAAAAAGAGAGAAACAGACACAGAATTACCATATAATCCAGCAAAATCCCTTCCAGGTGTAGACACAAAAAACTGAAAGCAGGGATTCAGCTACTTGCTTATCGCGATCGCAGCAGCACTATCCACAGGAGCTAGAAGGTAGGAGCCATCCCAATGTCTACTGATGAAGAATGGATGGGCAAGACGTGGTATATCCACGCGTTGATGTGTATCATTCGGCTTTAAAAAGGAACAAAATTCTGACACATGCCACAACATGGATGAATGCTGAAAACATTACACTAAGTCAAGTAGGCCAGATACAAAAGTACAAACAGTGTAGGATTCCACTTATGTGGGGTACCTGGAGTAGGCAAATTCATAGAGACAGGAAATAGAATGATGGTTGCCAGGGGCTGGGGGAGCAGGGGAGGATAGGCTACAGTGTGATGGGATTTGAGTTTCAGTTTGGGAAGATAAAAAAGTTCTGGAGGTGGATGGTGGTGATGGCCACATGACACAGTGAGTGTACTTAATGTCACTAAGTGGTACATTTTAAAATGGTTAAAATAGGAAATGTGTTATGTATATTTTACCACAGCAAAAAAAAAAAAAATGTACCTATGCATACATACATACATATGGGGTGTGTATTTTTTTTTTTTAAGGTGTGTTTCTTCCACAAGGACACAAAACTTAAAAAAAAAAAAAAGACAGATGAGGGGCACCTGGCTGGCTCAGTCACTGAAGCATGTGACTCTTGATCTTAGGGTTATGAGTTCAGGCCTCATGTTGAGGTGTAGAGATGACTTAAAAATAAAATCTTAAAAAAAAAAAGGCAGATGAAGGAAACGGCAATGACCAGCCACATTCCTGACTGTAGCAAACAGTCATTTTCTAGAAAACAGCATCGTGAAAGGAAACCGTTTCCCATTAACAATGGGGAAGCCGGACAGCCAGTGATAAGACGACTGCAAATAAGCATTTTATGCCTCGATGAGATTTGATCCACCTAACCAGTTTTGTGGACAAGAGGTTTTGTCGACAAGAGATTTATTTGGCCGTTTGAAGCTTTTTTTTTTTTTTTTTTTAAGATTTTATTTATTTATTTGTGAGAGAGAGAACAAGGCAGGGGAGGGACAGAGGGAGAGGGGAAGCAGACTTCCCACTGAGCAAGGACCAGCACACCCCCCCCCGCCCCCCACATGGGGCTCAACCCCAGGACCCTAAGATCACGAACTGAGCAGAAGGCAGATGCTTAATCAACTGAGGCACCCAGGTGCCCCAGCTGTTTGAAGCTTTTTGCCATGAAGGAAGCATAACCTTGAAAAATCTGAGATTCCTTACTCTAACCATGACCTTTGGCTCAAAGCAGGCAGGTTTAAAGCAGGCATGGACGCGCCAACCTTCCAGGGAATGCTCCTCAGGAGAGGGCCTCCAACAACGCATCCCCAGGCCCCACACAGAAACAATGGCCCGGAAGCACCACCTCCATGCCCAAAGGAACCTCAAACGGGATTGTTCCAGAACTATCAGGCTGTCTCCGCTGTTCTAAATCATCCTAAAAAAGACAGATGAAAAGACCCTGACTACTAAGACTGAGAACCGCACACAGCACCACTGCCCTGGTGGGGAAATGCTATCTTCAAAGGCAATGTGTATGGGATATCCTGTTACATGACAAGTACTCTGAACCCTTCAGAAAGTCAGTGTTATTTAAAAAAAAAAAATTGCGGGCAGGGGCGCCTGGGTGGTACAGTTGGTTAAGTGTCCAACTCTTGGTTTCGGCTCAGGTGGTGATCTCAGGGTCGTGAGACTGGCCCCTGCATGCGGCTGCTTGCTCAATGTGGATCCTGCTTAAGACTCTCTCTCTCCCTCTCCCTCTGCCCCTCCCCACCTCCCTAAAAATAAATTAAAAAATCTTTAGGGGCAAAATATTTTTTTCCAGGGAAATCATTCCAGATTACAAGAGTCTAAAGAAACAACAAATATGAGAATTTTTTTTAAGATTTTATTTATTGAAAGACAGAGAGAATGAGAGGGGCTCAATCCCACAATGGCGAGGTGGAGACCTGAGCCAAAACCAAGAGTCCGACGCTTAACCCACGGAGCCACTCAGATGCCCTCAGCATCAGATGAACCTTAATCAGATCCCGGTTTATAAAGCCACAAACTCTATAAAAGATGATTTTAGGACAAGAGTGAAATGTTCATATAAACTGGATATTAGCTGGTATGAAACTGTTAATTTTCGTATGTGTGATCATGAATATTGTGGTTAGGCAAGAGGCTACCCTACTTTTAGGAGAGGCCTGCTGATGTACCGTCATGGTGCCCGCACTGATTTTCAAAGAATTCAACAACCACACACACACACACACACACACACACACACACACATGAGAAGGGCTAAAGAAAACTGTTATGTTAGAATGGTTAGCATAGCAGATTCTAGCAGAGGAGATACAAGATGTTTTGTGTCTCTAAATGTCATCCCAGCTGTGGTTACAAAAATTAAGAAAGAGAATGCATTCCTTCCCTTCTCCATAAAAAAGGGAATCAACTGTATCTCACTATGCTCCTCTTTACCAGAAACCACACTGGGCTGAAATGCAATTGTTCTTTAAAAATTGTTCTTTAAAAAGCTGGTGTGCGGGACACCTGGGTGGCTCAGTGGGTTAAGCCTCTGCCTCCAGCTCAGGTCATGATCTCAGGGTCCTGGGATCGAGCTGTACATCAGGCTCTCTGCTCAGCAGGGAGCCTGCTTCCTTCTCTCTCTGCCTGCCTCTCTGCCTACTTGCAATCTCTCTCTCTCTCCGTCAAATAAATAAATAAAACCTTAAAAAAAAAAAAAAAAGCTGGAGCGCTTGAAGCCAGGTGCCAACCACGACACCATAAAGCCTCAGCATGCCTCAACCCACCATAACGTTCTGAACAGAACAGTGCCCCGTAGCAGCCTTGGTGATCATAAACAGGACGTCTCAGCAAGGAAGTGTGTGGGGGTCCCAAGAGCTCCCTCCCCACGTGAACAGCTGAAGCAGCAGGAGCATGACCAAAGCAGAAAGGATCAGTAGCCACATGACCCAGGCTCTGGTCCACTCCCATCACTAACAGTGGAGATCTGGGGTAGGCACCCCCACCTCCAGTGGATTGGGCCTCTGATTCCTCAACTGAAAAGTGGGAAAAAATAATCCTCTCTCAACCCAGGGTTACTGCATTAAAATCACAATGCTACAAACTCCTTGCTCTCCATCAGGTTAAAGCCGCAGTGTTTCTCAGAGTCTAGATTTGTGCAGCAGCAATGTTGGTCACAAACAAATGGACCCTGGGGCACCTGGGTGGCTCAGTCATTAAGCATCTGCCTTCAACTCGGGTCATGATCCCAGGGTCCTGGGATCAAGCCCCCACATTTGGCTCCCTGCTCAGCAGGAAGCCTACTTCTCCCTCTCCCAGTCCCCGTGCTGTGTTCCCTCTCTCGCTGTCTCCCTCTGTCAAATAAATAAATAAAATCTTAAAAAATAAACAAAACAAAACAAAAAAACCTTGAGCTAAAAAACAGCTGATAAAGGAGGCCTGGGGGTCTCAAAGATCAGGCCTATTTTCTCTCTGGCTGCTAAGAACCTTCCCCCTGAAGCCACAAAACCATGTCTAAGCCTAAAGGACAAGGCTCAAACCCAACAAGACCAGTGCTTACCTCGGCCATAGGCCCTGGCTTTCTTCGGGTTGAGTTTGGGTTTAAGAGGAGCCCCGGGCTTGAGCTTGGCTTTGGGGAACTGGGACAGGTAAGTCATCACCGAGTGCTCGTCCACATCTGGATGAATAATTTCTTCAGGAGTGATGACCTAGAATAAAGCATGGTAGGTGAAGTCCCAGAACAACTCACTGGTAACTGTCAAGGATTTGCAAATGTGTCTTAGGCCAACCACTACAAATCGAAGAAACTGAGTCAAGCTCTAAATTAAGTGAAATTACATTAAAACAACATGTTGATGTCAGTGTTTTTAACCTTTTAGAGGTGTTACTCTTCCTTGTGGAAGCTGAAGACCCCCTCCAGACAATTCTACATGTAATTTCCAGAGGTGCACACCCTTCCCTGGGAAAAAACTCACTCATCCCCCAGAGAAACTTTCCAAAAGGGGTAAGCTGTATCAGATACACATCAGATTGGAGCATCTCACCAAAAAGCACATAAATTGTCCTTTTCCCTTGTTCATCTTTTCATTGCCTCCATCTCTATTAACTCTGTTACTAATAAAAAATAGTCATAAAAACAGAGACAACCCGGCAACATATTAAACTTGCGGTCTTGTTACAGACTTGGATGTTTGTATCTTCCCAAAGCTCTTTTTTTTTTTTTTTTTTTAAGATTTTATTTCTTTCTTTGACAGAGACAGATCACAAGTAGGCAGAGAGGCAGGCAGAGAGAGAGGAGGAAGCAGGCTTCCTGCTGAGCAGAGAGCCCGATGTGGGACTCGATCCTAGGACCCTGAGATCATGATCTGAGATGAAAGCAGAGGCTTTAACCCCCTGAGCCACCCAGACGCCCCCTCCCAAACCTCTTATGCCTAAGCCCTAACTGCAAGGATGATGGGATTAGCAGGCTCGGCCTTTGGGAGGTGAGTAGGTTTACATGAGGTCAAGAGGATGGAGCCCCCATGATGGGATTAGTGCCCTCATGAGAAGGGGAGGAAAGAGCAGACCTCTCTGTCTAGCCGTGTGAGGACACAGTGAGAAGCCAGAGGTGTGCAAGTCACCAAGAGGGCCCTCCTCACCAAACACTGAATCTGCTTGCACCCTGCTCTTGCCTTCCAGCTTCCAGGTACGTGAAATAAGCCCCTGCTGTTTACATCATCCAGTCTACCGTATTTTGTCAAACAGCAGCCGGAGCTGACTAAAATGGGTTTCAGGACATTATGAGCTGTCCAAAGAAATGGGGAGGCATTAATTTCTCCTGAATGTAGCCTAGGAGCAAGATGATGCTCATGCTGGACAGGAGGCCCCCCAGAGGCATCACAGCCTCAGGTCCACCACCTGACCCAGCCCTAAACAGTCACCAAAACATCCCTCTGCCCCCAACTAGGGTGCTGAGGAGCTAAGCGCTACCCCTCAGACCCAGAAAAAGGCCGTCTCATGAACCAGGTTAACCAAATGCAGAGGAGCAACTTCTATACCCTGCTTCCCTCACCAAACAGGAAAACAGAACAAAACAAACTGCCAGAGAACATTCTGATAGTTAGCCTTCAGCAACAAAATAGCTACTTGGGTTTGAACAGTTGCCTTCACCCATTCCATGAAACATAAGATATGTGTTGATTTGATATTTCTTCCAGAAAGCTCCTTCAACAACTATACAGTGCCAACATCACACGAACGTCAAAAGGAGATGGTTTTAGGTTTAAGAGGAGATGAAAAACATACCACACCACTTACTAAGGATGGAAGAGTGAAGAAATGGGCCATGAAGCGGAGACATGATGTCAAAACCAAACCAAAGAAATACAGGAAAGTTTTTCTCCCTCCCGAGGGATCCTATTACAAAAGACATGGAACTCAGCTCTGAACACCAACTTAGACCATCATGTGACCTGGGGTGAGGTCATCCATCCATGGCAATGGCTCCCTACAACTGCTCTTGACCAGGGCTTCAAACATGGGAGTCTTGGGGAGTTTTTTAGCTTCCTTGGAAAACCCTGGAAGACGGCACCTCAATTACACAATGTGGCTCCTGCTAAAGGTATCCAAGAGTTGCTCAATCTCCAAGTTCTCCTGTTATGTTCCTGTGATAAGATTATGAGCAATACAAATTTTTCCACAATTTCCAATAATGGTAGGTTATCCCGGTTTAAATTTTTTTCAAAGTTCTAAGTCTTGTGACTTCCCCTAAGATATCAGATTTTTTAAAAAAAGACTTTTTAAATATGGAAAAAGTGGTCAAATATTGGCTATTCCTTACAGTACAACCCAATCATTAAAATCTACATTTGCAGTCTGGTGTCCCAAGATAGTCTTTAAGATCTTTGGAGCAAAAATACTATAAAATTTGCCACATGTGACAAAGAGCGATGTGAAGATTTCTGAACAATCTACAAGCACCCAAGACAATGAGGACCTATTATTATGGGTAAACTGAGGAAGACAGGAGCGTGCCAGAGGCAGTACTCTTTGAAGGCTCATGCTGAGGAGGTGAGACTGCCTGCCAGACCCAAACAGGCATCTATAGAGTGCCCGAACAACCAGGATGGAAATAGCCTCCGGGCACATGGCACTGCTTGTATGCCTACCTGTGGGACCCCCAGCCAATCGTCTGCTTGCTGCATAGCTTCCCGTGCATTATCCACAGGCTTTCGTGGATCCCACGATTCCCAGTCTGGGCACAGACCTGTTAATGTAACACAAAAGATCCCATTAGTATTAGCTGACAGAAGAGATTAAAGGAAGCCCCATGCTTAAATTAAACCCCCTTGGTATCTTAATTCAAAGAACAATTTCTTCCAAAAATCTCAGTCAATTAGACACCTTAAGAGGAAAAAGTATCACAGATAGGAGTACGCCAAACTATTCTGAAGACTAAGCTGAGACTTCTCTTTCAGGCTGTTATTTTCTTGCATTAACAGAGAGATTATCCATTCCTTTAAGCTGTGGTAGATATAAAAAAAAAAAAAAAGTCTGTAAAACTCCTTGGGCCTGGTGCCTTTTTGCAAGAATTTTTTTTTTTCCTCCTACCACCTTCAAACTTCTGTACTCTGGTCACCAAATGTGCAGGATTCACACCAGCTGGATAGCCTACAACTAACTCAAATCTGACATTATCTACATGGAGACAGAGTCAGATCCTGCAGGTGAAGGGCTCAGGTCCTTCACCTTCAGGTCCAGCACCTCCATCCTCCACTTCGGAGGTCAACTCCAAGTCCAGGTTCTCACCTGGGCTTCTAAAAGACCAGCTATAAATTGGAGGTTCCCACAACTCTTCCTCACCTCATTTACTAGAGTGGCTCACAGAACTCAAGAGAACAGTTTAAATGCTAGATTACCAATTTATTATAAAAGGATACAACTCAAGGACAACCAGATGAAAGAAATGCCCATGGCAAGATATGGGAGAAGAGGTATGGAGCACCCACCCCATCTCAGCATGTACCACTCTCCTCGCAACTCCATGTGTTTACGAAAGCTCCCCAAAATTTATAGTTGGAGAAATTTTATGGAGGCTTCATTAGGTGAAGTAGATAAGGATTGATTAAATCACTGGCCATTTGTGGTTAACTCAACCTCCAGCCCATCCCTTCCCTGGAGGTCTCTAGAGATGGGACCAAAAGCTCTAGAGATGGGACCAAAAGCCCTGTAATCACATGGTTGGTTCTCCTGGCCCCATCCCATGCTTAGGGGCTGTCCAAAAGTCATCTCATTAACACAAACTCAGGTGTGATTGAAAGAAACCATTATCATGGCTCTTATCACTTAAAAAATCCCAAGGGTTTTTGGAGCTCTGTGCCAAGAAAGGGACAAAGACCCCAATATCCATTTCTTATTCTAAGTCACAGTGTCACAGTCCGGTTCCTAGATATATCTAAAAAGACTATCTAGCATCTGTATAATTCAAAAATCCACACACCCAAAAGCCCAAACATAGAATCATCTGAAAAACCTTTGTAAGCACAAGAAGTATAGGACTGAAGTAAAACATGCACTGGTTCAAACTGGTGAAGAGGTATCCGTAGGTGGAAGCAATGAAGAAGGTGCCAGGAAACTAAGGCTGAGCTGTTGACTTCGGTCTGGATAACACCGGCTGAGCGCCTTTACAGGAAGACTGAGGCCTGGAGTCCGTCCTCCCTCCCTATCCAATACAGACCAGCCAGCTCTGTTCACAGCATGGTAAGAACGACTAGCTTACTAAAAATGAATGTGAACAGCATATATATGGAGTTTTCATAAATGGAAAATATGATTATTAGAGTAAATTTTTTATTAGAAACAATTCTGGTGGTGCATATAAAGACGGACTGGGTATTCTCTTGACTCTGTACCAGCAAACTCTACCCATCAATCTAAATGCTCCAGGGAGGATAACTACTATGTTGGTGTACGCTCAACCACTCAGCAAAGGGTGGGAAAACCTCCAACTGGATGTTGACCAAACACTATTTCATAGCAACGCAGAAAGAAAAGAGTGGAGAGAAAGCCATACATGGTCAACCCAGCAGTCGGTAAAAATGGGTACTTTCCACTCAATGGAAGTTTTTGGATTTTCATGCCAAGTCAACTAACAGAGCCACGTGTTTCTGCTAAAGTCAATGGGAAACCCGGCACCAACTGTGGGAAGAAGCGGGACTTTGGATCTGAAAGCTAAACCAAGGCCCGCTCCAAGAACTTCATTGGGAATTTGGGTAAATAACTGAGCTCAATGTTCAGAAGGTCCATGGATACACCTAGAAGATAAACAGAGCCATTTTTAGTTCCCTTTGCTCTTACAGTGGGCTAAAACTAGGAGAATACACCAATCCCAGCAAACTCAGCTTTCCCAATGGGAAACCAAGAAGTTTGAGGCCCACAAACCCCCATCCTGAAGAGAAGGCTTAGGCAGCCTCGGACACTTACCTGGAGCACAGCTGTCCACTAAGGCCCCCAGAGCCTTGCCATCCTGCCAGTTCTGGTTAAAGTTGGTGATGGGCAAGTAGGGGATCTTGTTCTGAATCCACCCCAGCAGCCTCTGCTTTGGTGTCTGCTTCTTGGCATCATCGTCCCCTTCATCCTCCCACACGGGCATGGAAATGGAGTAGTGGAGGATCAGCGTCCACACCAGGCCCAAGATGAGCTTCAGGTTCCCATCCACAATGGCTTTGCTATCTGGGGAGAGAGGCACAGGCTTGAGATGGCACGTTCCTCTGGGCTGTCAAGGAAATTCTTATCTGTTAGAGAACCACACACAACCATTTCACAATGAAAGGATGTAGTGTTAGGGGCGCCTGGGTGGCTCAGTGGGTTAAGCCTCTACCTTCAGCTCAGGTCATGGTCTCAGGGTCCTAGGATCGAGCCCTGCATTGGGCTCTCTGCTCAGCAGGGAGCCCACTTCCCCCTCTCTCTCTCTGCCTGCCTCTCTGCCTACTTGTGATCTCTGTGTCAAATAAATAAATAAAATTTTAAAAAAAGAAAAAAGGAAGGTTGTAATGTTAGAATTTGCTTCAGAATACTTGAGGATGGGAATAGATAGAAAGTGAGATTCCAAAATGTTTCTCAGTGTCACTGGATCTTGTGTACATGAAAATGCATTACACTTTCCTCTCTCTTGCCAAACCCAGGCCCCCTTTAGGGATCTTCTAGGAATCTCAGTGCTGCTGGTTTCTACCTTCTACTCCCTTGGCTTCTCTGTGGCCCTCTATCCTCTGTCCTCTTTCCAACCTCTACCTACATCCATCAAAACCCAAACATTATCAACAAAATCTCTCTCATTCTCTCCTCCTCTACCATCCCCCAACTTCCCCTATCCCATCTCTCTCTTCCTCTGCCTCTCCCCACACTTCCCTTCCTATCTACTCCATCTCTCCCCTCTACCTCCTCCCACACACCTCCCCTGCTAAGCATTCACCCACCTCCCCAACTTCCTTCACCCTTTCCCCACCAAACTCCCCTGCTGCAATCCCCAATTCTACCAGGACCCCAAACTGCAAACGTTAGAGCCATCTTAGACTTCTTTAAATCCCAGGTGGTTGTTTCTACAATACATCAATTCCCTCTCTACCTACATCTCTTGGCAAATCCTTTTCTCCACCTTCCTAGTAAATATGGGCCCCCCTCCACCCCGAATCCTCGACAGCCATGAAACTGAACCCTGTTTGCATAACCTTAGACTATCTTTCTGCTCATGGGACGTGTGGGTGGCTCAGTCGTTCAGCATCCGCCTTCAGCTCAGGCCATGATCCCAGAGTCCTGGGACTGAGTCCCACATGGTGCTCCTTGCTCAATGGGGAGCCTGCTTCTTCCTGTTCCTCCCCCTCCTTGTGCTCTCTCCACCACCAGCCCCCCCGACAAACAAATAAATAAATAAAATTTTAAAAAAGAAGAACTATCTTTCTGGTCAGGTACTACTGTGCTTCCAAATTCACCAATGGTCCCAACTGCCCACAGTTGAACTCCTTACACATACAGCACCCTCGGAACCCCCAAAGCCAGCCTGCTTTTTCACCCATGTCACCCCCGCCCACCACAGTTCACACTGCAGACACACAGACCCCTCACTCCTGGACCACATCCTGCTTTGAACCCCTCGGATCTCTCCATGTGTTCTGTATTCCCTTTGATGAAAAGACCCTTCAACCACGCCCTCCTCTGGGACAACCTCGGGCTCCTCATTCAAGGGCCAGATCCAACAGTGGGTGGCGCTTTGCTCCCATCAGCGTGTGGGTGACTGTGCCAGGGCCCTCTCAAGATGAAAACCAAGCCTCCGAGCCCCCCCAGAGCCCACCAGACTACCAGCCCCTGCAAGAGAGTAACTGAGCCTCTGTCATCTTGGAGCTAGCTCCAGGATGGTGTCCTATCCACCCATCCCCCACAAACCACCTGCATGTCGGTCAAACACACGCCAGATTGCACTTCATGAAACCCAGCTACGACCACATGAGAAATACACACATGCTCATAAGGAATAAACGGCTCACCACTTAAAACCTGGAGGCTTTTTTCTTTTTTTAAATTAACCTGTTTATTGTTAGTCCTCTTACAAGAAACGAACCTCGTAATAGGGCACACCCAAACCCACAAAAACCAAAGGTAGCTTTATGGTTGCAGATTTAATCATAATAAAACTTGATCTTGTAAAACTGTGCAGAGTAAAGATTATCATGAACTGGCTGGTAAGACTGTCTAGAATTTTTAATTTTTTTTTTTTTTTTTTTTGGTCAGAGAGAGAGAGGAGCAGGCAGAGGGAGAAGCAGGCTCCCTGCTGAGCAAGGAGCCCGATGCAGGACTTGATCTCAGGATGCTGGGATCATGGCCCAAGCCCAAGGCAGACACGCTGAGCCAGCCAAGTGTCCCAAGACAATCTAAATTTGAGCAATCCTTACTCAAAGTTAAGGCGCCCAGAGATTTTCTATGGAATGAATTGTATAAATAACTTTGAAGCAGGACAGTCCATGTAATTCAAGGGGCTCAGCAACAAATGAAAATACAAGACTCCTTGTCCAAAAGTATTACAAATTTCAGGATGGCAGCAGCAGAAGATTAAAGCAAGTAGAGAAGCCTTCTCAGGGCGAGGCCCCGTTCTGTTGGCCGTGAAGCGACCTCTGCCTCTGAGGTCCTGTGGTCAATAAGGTAACAATGAGATGCACAAAACGCTTGACCAGGCACAGAACTTGGACATCCAAGGAATGCATCCCACCTTATTGACTATATGTTTCTCCAGGTGACAGCCCTCCACCGTGACGGAATTTTTCTGATTAGATGTTCTGTTATAAGGTTGTCTTTGAAGTGCTGCTGATTACTGAGTTACTACCTACCAACTTTAAGAAATTCCAGGTCAAACAATTTTCCATGCCAGCTACAACTACAGGAGAAGAACATTCCTCAGAAGGGTGGGGGGCAGGGGCAGGAAGGACACCAAGTGTGCGCATGCTTACTCTTTGTTAGGTACCGGTGGTGGACCACGTGGGGTCTGGTCTTGCACCAGGCAGAATCGGATCGGGCCTACAAGTCTCACCCAGCCACAAGCATCAGACAGCAAAGTTCAGCTTTCCTGAGTTATGTGTTAAATGCCTTTCAAATGTAAACTTACAGAACTGATCCATAAATCAAAACACAAAACCAGCTTGCTCTATTTTTACCCAGCTTATATTACACGTGTTGGTCTAAAGGAATGAGACAGGAGTCTTTTTCGAAAAAGATTTGGGGGGAAATATGACCCAGTAAAAGTCTGAGCCAAATGTATGAAAAATACAATGCCCAGAACTTCTGTTTCCAATGAATTCAAGGTGGGTGTCCAAACGGGAAAGCCCCCATTAAGGTCTCATTGGGATAAATGATACTTTTGTTCTGCTAGTCTAAGAAGCTGGAGAAAGAACAGTCCTCGCTCCAAAAGTGATTTTGACAGGTGAAGGTTCAAATGCTTTACCGAACTCTTGGAACAATAAAAGGATGGCAGCTTGCCCAAAAGGTCCCCCCCTTTCCCACCCACATGAAACAGGAGACTCCCAGCGCCTTGAAAATGAAATGCTACAGAGCATCCCAGTGTCGACATCGGACCATCATAGCCGACGACGGGTTTTTCAAATGTGTGTGCGCTCTGTGATGTTTATGTCGGGGATAAACATGGAACAGAAATGTAAAAAGAGGAAAAGGCCAGGTCAGTGGGAAGCCTCCCTGGAAGGATTCCACCTCATTGACAGACTCTTTCTGGAATAAAATAATAAGCCAACGCCTGCCACGCCTGCAGGACCTCCTAGAATTGACTTAGATTGCCGGTGGGTTGGAATCTGGCCCCAGGTTTCCCCTCCCCAGATCCAACCAATCCCAATTCCCATGGAACTGGGCCTGGCTCTGGACAGCATGATCCTCAAACCACACACCCCCTCTGGAACTACTTAAAATCACCCAGCATTGCTTCCAAGGGAGGGCCGTGGCTTTTTTTTTTTTTTTTAATAGCTAGTAAGTTAATTTGAGCTACTGCAAGTTCCAGGACGGAATGTTTCCGCGTACCTTCTCTACACCGGTTCCCCAGTCCTCCCTGAGCAGCAATTGGGAATGGGCAACATTTATGGGGGAAGAAACCAGCTATTTTTAGGCGTCTTTGGAAGCACTGTGGAAACATCTACTGTGTAGACAAGATCCTCCCAGAAGGGCGATGATGATCTTTCCTTCTCTTCTATCAGGAGGGCAGTGTCCAAGCAACTACCTGTGTGCCTGCCACAGTCCCCATGCCGGCCTACCCTATTACTGAGGGCAGCGTAGTGGGGAGCCGGAAGAGGCCTGAGCGAACACCATCCCACAGTTTTGCTCTCTTGAGTCAGAACAACAGGTCCTCCATTAGCCACAACAGAACAACTTGCTACTAGGTGAGTAACAGCCCACATGGGAGACGAAGTTTCAGAAAAACTCCTCTTGGGGAAGAGCACGCAGGCCATGCTCCAACTATGACTGTGCCATCCAGAGAAGGGTCTGCCACACACGCTGCTCCCCACCCTCTCACCTCTGTTACTCTCAGAGAGGCCGTGGGGCACAATGGCTGGAACCAGCCACTCAACTAGACAACCCATCCATCCTCGCTGGGCTACAGAACATCAAGAGTTAAGCACAAGGCCTGGTACAGGGCGGGTGCTGAACAATACCTCCCTCCCCTTCCTTACTCCTTCACCTCATACCTGAGTACCAGCTGTGTGCCCAACACACTTCCACAAAGCCGGAAGCCCAGAAGCTAAATCCCAGGTTTGCAGGCAAGCAGGAAATGAAAGGAAAGACAGTACTTTGTGAATTAAGAGGAGGATGAGGTATTCCATGTGTCACTTCCCTGGGTTAAGCAATTCATTACAAGGGTCGTGAGTCTCTGAGGTCCCTGATCTCCTGTACTGGGAGGAAGCTGACCCACACACTGCGGTGAACTCAGGATACATGAGGTCAGTGTCAGGGGTCCCTTCTTGGGCTGAGTGTTTTAGGGAGACCCACACGGCCTGAGATCCCCAGACAGAAACCAAGAACCACCAAGGAACCCAACTATGGATCATTTATCAGACCTCCCTGAAAGAGAACACCTTACAGATAGCAACCCACAAGAGCCCAGGGTCTGGCCCCTTCTTGACTTCCCAATGTCACATTGCCCCAGGGGTTAACCTGGGGTTAACCTTGGGTTAAACTTGATCTCCAGCCTCCACGCAGGCTTACTCTGGGACTCCTTCCCCACCTCTGCTGACCTGGCTAATGCCTCTTCTACATCCAACTCTGCAACCCTGAAATAGGTCCCTGGTCCACCGTGCCCTCCTCTTCCAGTGGAATGGCTGCATCGGCCTCCCCTGCTCAAAGCACCAGCTCTGCAAAGGTGGGAATAGGCTCTTCTGCTCCCTGAAGCATGGATACTTGGCTGTTTGGGGGACAGGCTGCCACATGCACAGCCCTCCCCGCTGGGTGCTCACTGAGACACAGCTGCCCTCACTGAGTGGATGCAGAAGTCCACATACAGTCTTTCAGACCGAATGCTAACCTGCTCCTGATGGTAACCACCTCTGCACTCCCAGCAGGCAACAGAGCATGTGGCACAGGAAGACGGCTGGAGGGGCGGCGGTGAGCAGCACTATACTGGCCATAGAGCTGTGGCCAAGTGATCAGATCCCAGAGTGCCTCAGTGACCTTCCCTGGAAGCTGGGGACAATGCTGGAGCAGGAGTACAGAGGGGCTGGGAAGCCTACACATGGGGTCACACGTCTCCAGCACTCAGACCACCCCCCCACTCTCAGCTGGCACTGAATGCTGGTATTATTACTATTATTCTTACACCCCTGACTTCAACATGCTTTTATCAACCTTGACCCAAAAAGAACAAAGGCCGAAGGAAAAAGTGAAAGCTTAGCCGTTTAAGGTGGTGACTTCCACGTCTGCCCTGAGGTTTCCTGTCAGCCCTGACAGCTTGGGTGAGCCAACCACAGTGGCATCCTGTGCGGGGCTGCCCCACGGTAACCCCACACGGCAGGGCTCACAGCACCTGGGCCCAGGAGCCAGGTGGTGGAACTGGGGCTCACGGGCCTCCCGGGTTGGCTTTACGGTTTCTCCCCATCCTTCATTCCTCCCTAGCCTCAACCAACTGCGGCTAAATTGTTGGCCTCAGCTGTGCAAACAAGAGGACACCCTCAACTGAAAGAAGGCAGTTTACCATGGTCCTCAGTTTCTCAGCTGCCACCTGTTCCTGAGGCCACGGCGAGGAGGGCCTCTCAGTCTGCTGTCCAGCGCCGGGGTGCATTTCCGGGAGCCCAACAGTCCTTCCATCCGTACAGTGGGTGGCAGACTGTATGTACTCCGGCAGGGCTATGTACCTGCCCAGACGGCTCTGGGCAGGATGAAGGGGCCAGGCCAGCATCTCTCCTGCTCAGGGCTTCATCTACAGCCTGAACCCATCCCAAGGAAAGACAGACTTACAACAAGGTGGCTCATACTGCCGATGGTTGAGGGGTTCTGCGGTGAAGGCCACCAAAATCCTTCTGCCCGTTCTCCCAGGCATGCAGCTACCAGCTGGACGTCCCTCCGCAGCCTCCCTTGCAGCTCAGCGGGAGGCCGCTCCGCCAATGGACGGTGAGCAGAGGGAAGTGCGCTAACACTTTAGGGCCCATGGGCTGGGGTGCCTCCTCCAAGCGCTCCCTCCTATGGCCAACCAGAGCCTCTGACATGACCCTCACTTAGCTCTGACCTGCCCTCAGGGAGGCCAGCCAAGGTGATAGAAGGAACCTGGGTCCCAGATTAGGATGTCCTGACAACTGGAAGACTGAAAAAAGTCCCCGTATTTGGGGTTTGTCGTCGTTGTTTTTCAATCTCTGTTACAGCTGCTGAACTCTAACAAGAGGATGTGCTGGGCCCTGAGGCCCTGGAGTCACAGACCACAATGAAATAAGTGTGGATTGAGGTACTCGGGTCAGCCGGATTTCCGATCCTTCTTCTAACTCAGGAACTCTCAAAGATGACAAAGGAGCTGTCTGAGTTAATAGCTTTCACACGTCACTATGTCAGGATTCCGTTAATAAAGAGTCCATGTGGAAGACCTTTTTACGTTAGTTAATTTTTCAAGGGATAAGACCATGGACCAGGGGTGGCCAACGGAATCGGCATGTGAAGTGAAGACCCTCTCAGTGTGCTCAGAATCAGAAAGATTCTGAGGCCCTATCTGGGGTCAGCAGGAGAGAAAACTGATTCCCGATCTCTGTCCTGAACAGGCACATGGAATGGAGGCTCAGGGAGGCAGAATTGTGCAGATTAGCCATGCCTGCCCTGGGCACGGCATGGGGAGCAGTGGCTGGGTCTCTCCAACAGAACTAAGTAAACACTGCCAGATCCCTGATTTGAGATTTCTGCTATAGACCCATAACACATTCCTTATGCATAACCTCAGACTTCAAATTTCCTACTTTGCCAACTATTCCTTCTGTTTTCTCTCACTAGCTGGACAACTTTTGCCTGGAATAATTGGAACAAATTATTTCATAAATACCTTACTTTTATTTTGGTGAAGAGTTTTTGGTGGACACTCAGATCACAGATACTACGACAGTGTCTTGCTTCCTAATTTATCCCAAACCTCAGATTTTCTGGTTAAGAGGCATCCTTTAGTCAAAATGTGCAACTGCATCCCCGAGCGGGCTTCCAAATGCCACTTTTGAAAAGTGCTTACCGCTTCTGGGAATTACTTTCTATCCAGGGACCAAGTCACACAGGACTAAAATGAAATAGGCATATGAATGGGCCTAGAACTTAGTAAGTCCCTTCCAACCAGTATGACTGGGACAGCCTTAAAAAGTGAGGACAAGGATTCTAGCCTTGTTATAAGGATTAAAGAAAGAAGGAAAAAAAGACAAGACACTCCAAAATGGTCAAAGCAATGTATGCCACACTAGGTTTTTGATCTCGAAGCCACAGGCCTCCTAAGTGAGTAGTAGGATGAGGGCCCCAGGGACCCCTGAGCCTGGGCAGGGAGTGGAAGAGCCTGGAGTCCAGCCACTGGGAGGCACCAGGAAACCCCAAGTTCTCAGCATGGCGGGGTCTGTCTCTCGCTCCTCGCTTCCAGCCACCACAACTCTGAGAACATGGCCAGCTGAAGTAATAAACGTGGGCTGTGAATGGAGGTATCGGCTCTGACTCCAGCTCAGGCTCACCTGAAACAGTCCTCCAGCTCAGTCTGTCGTGTGGCAAGGCCCCCTCACTGGAAACACAGCTCACGGCTCACCCTGTGCACAGGAGCGCAGCCCACAGGGGAACCCTTGGAGAAAGAGTGTGACCGCAGGAGGAACCACGCTGGGAAAGATGGCTAAGCCCCTCCCCTCTTGACATCAAGAACAATCATATGGTGACAGCAGCTCCCTCTCTTCCAGACCTGACCCCTGGGCCCAGCCCTGTGCCACATGCATCACCTTCCATGACCCTCCCTGTGACTCCACCAGGGCAGCTTTATGGTTCATCTCATCTTACACATGAGACGACAGAGGGCCACAGAGGCACTGGCCAAAAGTAACACAGAGGAAGAACCTACATTTAAACCTAGTTCTCTCTGTTGCACGAGCCCAAACCTCCCTACTTCCCTGACTGCACACTGACCACTCCATTCGCTGAGTGGAACAGGACACACATTTCACTGATGAGGAGGGGACACACACTTGGGACCCAATGCCGGTGAGCCGTGGCCTTGGGAGGGGAACCCCAGGCAAGGCCTCTGACCCCGTAACTGCCCCAGTCATTCCCATAGTCCAAAACTGTCAAGATTTTGGCAGTAAAATGTGGATAGACAGCACAGAAAGTGACAGCACCAGGCCTGGGTGGTGCAAGCAGGAGTCAGACATGGATTATTTCAGTCCCCGTGTCTCAGGCATGACTCAGCCTCTACTACACCCTAGGAACTGGGGATTCCAATGTCCCAGGATTCTGGGAGGTCCGCCACACAGGCCCTCCTGCTCAGCATGGGAAGTTGGGGAGGATGGCAGAAGACACAGCTCGTCTCTCATTTCCTCAAACCTGCTCAACTATCATTTCTCTGGAAAATAGAAATTAGGGTCACTTGGCTACATGAAAGCTCAATTTGTTCTATTCATCTGGTCTCATACCCAACAAATACAAATGCCTACCAAATGCCAGGCCCTGTGCTGGCTACATATTGTATTTTTATCTAGGGACAATAAGTTAAATTGGCTTTAAAATGCTCTACAAAGAGAAGACAACATTATTATAATGAAAACCATCCGCCACCCCCCTAATCAGCCCCCACTCCTGCAACCCTGCCCCAGGGCAAGACATCGAAGATCTTTTTTTTTTTTTTTTAAAGATTTTATTTATTTATTTAACAGAGAGAGAGAGAGAACAAGTAGGCAGAACAGCAGGCAGAGAGACAGGAGGAAGCAGGCTCCTTGCTAAGCAGAGAGCCCAATGTGGGGCTCGATCCCTGGACCCTGAGACAATGACCTTGAGCTGAAGGCAGAGGCTTAACCCACTGAGCTGCCCAGGCACGGACACTAAAGATCTTTTAAAGAGAAAAAAGAAAAAAAAAAATTTCTCTTCTTGCCTTTTGTCTTTCATGCTAAGATATATTTCTTGAAGTCGTTTTTTTTTTTTTTCCCTTTTATAATTAAGAGTAAAAGGTAAATAATAATGTTGATGACTAGGACAGGTATTCATCCCTCCACTGCTAACATATAAAAGTTGAGCCTTGGTACAAAAAAGATCAAGGTAAGGGCACCTGGGTGGCTCAGCTGTTAAGCGACTGCCTTCAGCTTGAGTCATGATCCCAGGGTGCTGGGATCCAGCTCTGGATTGGGCTCCCTGCTCCCCAGGAAGCTTGCTTCTCCCTCTCCCACTCCCCCTGCTGTGCTCCCTCTCTCGCTATGTCTCTCTCTATCAAATAAATAAATAAAATCTTTTAAAAAAAAAAAGAAGAAGAAGAAGAAGATGATCAAGGTGGTTTCCTTGGTTTGAAAGGGGAGAAATCAGTTTGCATCCCCCCCACCCCACCCCCACAGCTCACCTCATGTTACAACTCATATAAGCCTGTTCTAGAAATGGCAGCCTGCCCAAAGATTGTGAAGTCACAAATAGAACAAAACTCCCAATTTAAAGTCTTGAATAGGAACCAAGCTGAGGGAAATTCCAAATAATTTATAACTGCTGGCTCCCATCATTACCAACAGAAAAAGGATGAGGTTGGGAGAAGAGAAATTCTCGAAGGACAGATACAGGGAGGGGCTTTACCTGTATGGGCACTTTTCAGACAATTGCCCCACTGGCGAGTTTGTACCCCCAAATTTGAATCTTCAACCCAGAATTACATGAGGAGGCCTCTGGACACACATCCACTGTGCCACAACAGAGTCCACTGGGCCCAGACCCAGGGTCCTCCCTGTGGGTGGCGTTCTACACCACCAATATCCCCCGATAAAGAGTGTGGGGCAGGACAGAACCCACTCAGACAAAGGGGAGCTGCCTTGCTAAAATCTTTGGTAGCCAGGTAACCCAGGGGCCAGGGACACAGACGTGGTCAGTCACAGGGCAGTCAGGGTTCAGAGAAGCCTGATTTCCCTCCCGAGCCTGGCTAGCGAGTGACCGTGGGACAGCGATGGGTCACCTGGAGGCTCAGAGTCAGAACCGAACTCACCATGTGAAGTGCTTGGCAGACAATACTGTACATCAGGTAGTGCTCTGCATTCTGAGGGGTCTCCCCTATCAGCAGAGACCAGGACAGCCACTACTGTTATTACTGTAACATTACAAGCACACACAAGTTCAAGGACTCACAGTGCCCCATTAATATCGTGAAAGATTCAATGCCATTCAATTCTGGTTCAGGACTCCCCAGAGCCAAAGACCCCAGAACTGTGCCTTCCAACACAGACGAGCATTCCATCTGCTAACGACCACAAGAGCCAGCCCCCATCAGGGACCCGGGATTAAGGCTGATAGAATCAAGATGTTCTCTGCTCAGTGAGCTGCCTGAATGAACTTGCACTTTGCTAGAATCTGCAGGCCACCCCAACTCCTCCAGCAGATTCCTGAGCAGTCTGCAGGGGCCAGCTTGGGCCACCGTTGACAGGAAAGTAAATGCAAGGTCAATAAATTCAATGTGAAGCACAAAGTATTCAAGAAAGTTCCCTAACGGGATTCCTTTCTCTAATGGGGGGAGGGGATACTAAAGCGATCTTTAAACAGGAAAACAGCTCATTACCATCACACAATGAGGGAGTAAAACCGAAGGGGGGGGGAAAAAAAAAAGGAAATGCCTATCGGGGAATAAATGGTTAAATAAATACAGAACATTCCACTGCGAAAAGAATGAGAAAGATATGTTTGTTCCAATAGGGACAGGCCTTTGTGATACATTAAGGAACACGACCATTTGTAGCAAAGCATAGAATGTGCAATTCTGTTTTGGAAAAGGCGTGACTCTGCATCTGAACAGAAAAATTTGGAAGCTTGCACACCCAACTGTGTTCACTGGCTCTCCCTGGGAAGAAGACTTGGGGTGATTGCAAAAGACGAGCTTTCTCTTTTATTGTTGTGACATACTCCCATATTGTCTGAATTTCTTTTCTCAGTTTAAGTTACATGTGCTACTTTTACAATAAATTGTGACATACACCTCCCCAAAGAAAGAAACAGTATATGTGAAGGAACTCCTCACTGAACAAAATTGCCTGTCGGCATCTAGAGGCACTGATGTGGGAAAAAGTGACAGGGTTTATCAAATGATGAAAGCTATGTGTGCCGTAGGTTTGCATATGAGTAACGGGGAAGACAGAGACCGGCATGGTTGCGTTCAGATGGGCACAGAATACCTCTAGAAAAGATAAGACACTGTTCACCAACTGCATCTGCATCTGGGTAGAGGAACAGGGAAAGGGGTGAAGGGGAGTGTGAGGGAGTCAGTCTTATCTTTGTACACTACATACGATTCTCACAATGTTTATTGTCCCCTGTCAACAAGGGACCAAAAAATCCGTGGAGGCCTTCCAAGATGGGGCAGATGTCCTTCTGGTGACCACTTCTTGCTCAGTTGTCATAGAGGGGCCATCCAGATACCTTCCCAGTCCTTAGCACATACCCCCCCCCCACACACACACTCTCTCTCCTGGACAAGCCCCCCTGCCTCAGAAGATGGCCTCTGTCTTTTCCATACAGCTCTCAGGATGAGTGGAAGTTGTTCACGATGACTTTGTGAGAAGATGGGAGTCTGGTTGGTTGCCTTTGGGCAGGCTTAACAATCCAACCCCATTAAAAAAAAAAATCAACTCTCCACCGTCCTGATCTCTTCCTACCTGACAGTGTCCTTCCCAAGACACAGAGGCTCAGCACTCAGTTTTATGTGAGGACCGAGGGCCCAGGCCCAGTGCAATGACCCCACTGGATTCTCACTACTGCTTCTGGAAGGACCCGATAGTCCCGTTTTCCAGATTAAAAAACTAGTAAGCAGGGGTGCCTGGTGGCTCAGTGGGTTAAAGCCTCTGCCTTCGGCTCAGGGTCATGATCTCAGGGTCCTGGGATCGAACCCCCGCATCCAGCTCTCTGCTCGGCAGGGAGCCTGCTTCCTCCTCTCTCTCTCTGCCTGCTGTTCTGCCTACTTGTGATCTCTGTCAAATAAATTTTTTTTAAAAATCTTAAAAAACAACAACAAAAAACTAGTAAGCGGATAAACCAAGCCCAAAGTCACACAGCTCGTAAGTGGAGGAGTGGGATTCGAATCTAGACCATCCGGCTCCAGAACCTGCTGCAGACCACTCCACCTGGAGACCAGGATGGGGCTGCAAGGAAGAGGCTCACACCCGGACAGAATACTATTTGCAAAGGCTTTCCAAACCCGCAGAAGCGGAGGAGGAAGTCAGGGCTGAGGCTTACATCATCCTCCTAGAAGAGATTTATCACTGTGTCCCTGAACTCTGTCCCACGATAAACCGGCCACGGCCACCGGCCACAGCAGTAAAATAAACAGCCCAGGCACAGAGCAGCTCAGCTTCTCTACTGAAAGGGGAACAAGTTCCAACATCCCTGAGGCACAAGCGAGTGACACACACCGCCTATCCACAGCCACGCCCTAGCCACAGCTGCCAGTGACTGGAGACACGTGGTCAGGGGCCAAGCGTCTTCACGACCACTTCTTTCTCTCTCTGTCCTGCGCCTGAGCTGAAGTCGCTTCCTGGCTCAGCAAAACACCCACTCTGGTAAACCTGGCCTTGAGGAAGATTTGTCTCTCGGGCTGCACTCACAAACCTCGTCCTAACTTAGACCACTTACCAGCAGTTGTTTTCCTTAAATCAATGCAGATTAAAAAAAAAAAAAAAATCAGTTTGCATTTTCTTTTTCCCTAGGCCTACTTTATTTATGTATGTATATGCACACACATACACACACACACACACAATTTTATAGACACACATACACACATGAACGGTGCCCCAGTCACTTTATTTTTAAACTACATGTGAAAATACCTAACAGTTAACAATTTTTAAATGAAGGTTGCGTAACACCTGCAATCATCTTGTGTACCATAGCTTCAAAAAGACGTTAGCTGGTTTACCAAGACAAACTGCTCCTGTGGACAAATAAGGTGGAGTTATATAGAACTGAACAGTTTTGGGGCACCTGGGTGGCTCAGTGAGTTAAGCCTCTGCCTTCGGCTCTGGTCGTGATCTCAGGGTCCTGGGATCCAACCCCACATCCAGCTCTCTGCTCAGCGGGGGATCCTGCTTCCCCTACTCCCTCCCCCTCCCCCACCTACCTCTCTCCCTACTTGTGATCTCTCTGTCAAATAAATAAAATCTTTTTTTTTAATTAAAAAATAAAACTTAAAAGAAAAAAGAATTGAACAATTTTAAACTCCTGCAGGACTTCTCAGAGCCTTTAATATGCAAATGCACACTAACAATCTCTAAGAGCACTAGGGTGCCACACAGCATTTTTCAACTTTACTGGATTAGGGAACTTTTTAAATATCCTCTCAAAGGACTTTAATAGTGTACAGAAGATACTTCGGGGAAACTCTACCTTAACTGCCTTTTAGATCTTCTACAAACCCTTTTCCTGAACACTCCCATAGGTCTGGAGATTTTGTTTTATAAAACTGGTAGATATCGGGGTGAGGGGAGACAGGCAAGAGGCACAAAAGGAGGATGACAAGAAATAAGCTATTAAGGCTTTCTCTGATCTACAACTATTTTGGTGGCAGTGATTATGAATCTAGAACCTTGTTACTTGGAATCAATGAGTTTTGGAGATAAAGGGTAATAAAAGCAGGTTCCCGAAACATGGCTTCTAGTGAAGGGGACTAAAGGGAGGCACATCCCTTAGCCATGATGTTTATGAAATTCTGGTGATAACCAACTCACTTAAAAACCACACTAAGAAACAGGTTATTGTTCCAGTGCAAACTGTAATTCTTAAACATGGGTCATGATTTAGAGGGATCCCGGCCAAAAGCAGCCTCCTCCTTTCTGGTTTTGCTCAAGAGCTTCTAATGCCAAAATTTTCATCCACAGACAATGTATTGCCAAATGGGAAGAGTCAGAGATGAAACCTGCTAATTTGGACCACCACTTCATGCCGCAGAAAGAGGGGCGTTGTCCTGATGGGACCAATTGCAATATCAAATTACATGAACAGAGGAAGTTTTCCAGAAGCTCCACCCCATGGCCACTCAGCTCTAAACTTACTATAATGGGGTGGGGGTAGGGGACTTAAGTTAGTAAAAATTATTTATATAATTAACTGAAACATATCCAAGTAGCATTCCTACTGCTGTGTAAGGATGAAATCCTCATAGGCATACCAACAGAGCAATGAGCCACACAGCATGAGTGCTAATTAACTCCACTCTCTAAACTTCTGTGTAGCACTGGATCCAAATCTGAGACTCCGTCGACTGTAATGCAAGCATCCTACAGACAAGCCGTGGACTCCGTCTCTAGCATCATTGTGATTCTACTACCTAGCAAGGTGCTGATCATGTAGTAAAAAGGAGAAAAGCAAAAGGAGGCAGGGCACTTACTACCTAACCAACAACTACCCACTCATCAATCCACCTACCAACTAACAATCAACCAGACAACCAATAGTTACAGACCTACGAAACAGACCTACCAAAACCACCACCCACTTAGTCGACCAACTATCAAACCCGAGTAGACTCATCCTTCACCACCCTCTCCCACCAAATCCCTTCACACTCAGTCCTGCTGGCCATCGCTAAATTGATCTCCCGCCCAGCTGCACTCAGCTAACGGCAGGTCCCCTTCACTGGCCACTGTTGTCTCAGTCCACAGATCATGAAGTCTTAACTCTTCCCAGATCTTTCCATGGGCCCCACCCAGCAGGGCCACCCCATAGCTCTGAGGCACAGCTCCTTCTCAGAGACATGCAAAACAATCTCGAAGTTGGGGGGCCAAGAGAAGAATTGGTTCCAAAGCAAAACACAAAAAAATTAAAAGAAACTGAAGTTAAAAAATGTTTTATTAAGTGCCCGCCTTTAGCATTGTGTCTCCCTCACTAACTGCAATCTACGGCTGACATCTACAGAGATTTCACTGCATGTGAAAATGGGTTACAGGTTTGTTTTCTCACATCCCGAGAATTCCAAAGTATACATTATAATTGCTGTGAAATCAGTCAACCGTAAAATAGAGGAGAGAGTCATGGCCAAATAATGTAACAGAACATAAATATAAATAAAAGCAAAGGTATTCTTTGTAAAATCTTTCCAATTATTCCATGTAAACACATGTAAAAAACACCCCCCCCCTTTTTCTTAGTGTGAGATGGGTGTATTATATTGTATTTGATAGGATAGGCTCAGGCCCTAAGGTCGGAAAAGACCCTGGCATGCCCTATGAAGTCTGAACTCCCTATCAGTGTCCCAAGGCTCCCACAGTTGGCCTCTGCCTATGTCCCCAAACAGCTGGCCCTCTGCACACCCTGGCCTGTGCTCCCACTGCTGGCGGAACCCCGGGCTGCTCCCCCTATTTGGAACACCCTCCTCTCGCACCTCTCACTCGGGGGCTTTCTTAGTCACCCTTCAAGATCCAGCCTTTCAAGATCCAGCCTTCTCGGATACATTCCTTTTCTCCTTGGCGTCATGCTTTCTAGTATCTAAAGACCCTCTCACAAAGTGGACAGAAGTGAACTTCCCACATGATCTTACAAGGAAGCCAAATGTCTTGGGACAGCAGGCAAGACAAGCTACCATCCTTAATGATGACATCACAGCTTCCTACTAGGGACTAAGTCAGGGACTCTTGCAGGGAAGGTGGGTCGGGGGCAGAGACTATGAGCTGGAATAGGAAAGAAGTAAAATGGTGGTCTTTGGTAACCTCCAACTAAAATGCAGCATTTTATTCCATAATGAATGTGCACCATGAAACACAAGTGTATGAGCAGCACCTGTGGTTTTGTCAGCAGCAAAATCAGATCTTCGCCCATCACATTTACCGTGTTGGCAACATCTCAAAATATCCTGCACATTCATCCCTACATCAAAATCATGGCAGTCATGGGACTAGTCGCTAGATCTTATTAAACATCTAAACACATATGTACATGTATTACTGTCACCAAAAATTTATCTCTGATAAATGCATTTCAATATCACAGTTTCCTCTGGAATCCCGTGTACATGATTTTATGCACAAAGAGTGCAGTCTTCCAGGAGCCAATGGGATTCAAGACACACAACTTAACCAGGCTGCCTGGTTGGCTCAGTCAGTAAAACATGCAACTCTTGATCTCAAGGTTGTGAATCTGAGTCCCCATGTTGAGTGTAGAGATTACTTAAAAAATAAAATCGTTTAGGGCACCTGGGTGGCTCAGTGGGGGTTGAGCCTCTGCCTTCGGCTTGGATCATGATCTCAAGGTCCTGGGATCGAGCCCCACATTGGGCTCTCTGCGCAGCAGGGAGCCTGCTTCCCCCCACTCTCTCTCTCTCTACCTGCCTCTCTGCCTACTTGTGATCTCTGTCAATAAATTAAAATCTTTAAAATAATAAATAAATAAATTCATTTAGGGCGTCTGTGTGGCTCAGTTGGTTAAGCAGCTGTCTTCTGCTCAGGTCATGATCCTGGAGTCCCAGGATCGAGTCCCACATCGGACTCCCAGCTCCATGCAGAGTTCCGCTTCTCCCTCTGACCTTCTCCCCTCTCATGCTCTCTCTCACTCTCTCTCTCTCAAATAAAGAAACTCTTAAAATAATAATAATAATTTTAAAAATCATTAAAAAAAAAAAACCCTCCGAGGGGCGCCTGGGTGGCTCAGTGGATTAAGCCGCTGCCTTCGGCTCAGGTCATGATCTTGGTGTCCTGGGATCGAGCCCCGCATCGGGCTCTTTGCTCAGTGGGAGCCTGCTTCTCTCTCTCTCTCTGCCTGACTCTCTGCCTACTTGTGATTTCTCTCTCTGTCAAATAAATAAATAAATAAAATCTTTAAAAAAAAAAAAAAAAAAAAACCTTCCTGGCTCCAATTAGTGAATTTTTAGAACCAAGAAATGAAAGGACTTCAGGAATCGGTGTTTGGTAAATGGGGCATGGGTCAGTGAAACTATACCTGCCAGGGCATGGCACTGGTCATCTCTCATGAGGACCTCAGGAGGTCACTGTGACTAGGTCTCCCAACCAATATGGCCTACCCACCATCACTGAGCTATCTTCTCTGGCCATGAATACAATCACTTATGCTACTCCTAGAATGAATACCTTCTGTTACTCCCCACGGTCTGTGGCAGGGGTCAGCAAACATGTTCTGTAAAGAGCCACGGGGCAAGTATTTGGGGTTTACAGGCCATATGGCCCATGGTGCAACCATTCAGATTTACTGCGGGGAGAAAGCAGCTACAGGCTATACATAAGTGAGTGGGTGTGGCCCGTGTCCCAGTGAAACTCATTGACAAAAACAGGCAGGGGGCCAGATCTGGCACCACTGCCTATGTAATTCTGGGATGATGGAAATGTTTCTATATGCTGTCCAATTTGGTAGCCACGAGCCATACTGCTGAGCACTTGAAATGTGGTGTGACTAAAATACCAAATTGTACCTTTTATTTACTTCTTTATTTTTACTTAATTTAAATTTGGCCAGCCAACAGGTCTACGCAGTCAAACCCAAGCCTTTTATCATTCCTTCTGAGGTTTTCCATAACCTGGCCAACATCACAACCGATGATCCCAGCCTCCGTAAGTCCTAAGCACTGAGGCCAATCAGGGGGTGATGAACCAAGTGCTCTCACCTTCCTTCCTGCGCTCCCCTCCCATTCCTAAGCAGTTCTGCAGGTCCGAACGTCCTGTCTCCTGAATCTGCCCCCTTTAAACGCCACTATTCACCAACCCCACTCTTGCCACAGGCCTTCCCTGACATCCCGGATGAAAACTGTTGTTCTTCATGCCCTGTAAGAACCTTCTCCTACCAAACATGCCACAGTGACCTGTGCACTCATTCTCTGGCTTTCTCCCCTTCACTCTAAGATACTAGAAGTTTCTGAAACCATGTCGCTAGCACAGTGCCTCTATTACTTTTTTCTTTTTAAAATTTATTTATTTTAGAGGCGCCTGGGTGGCTCAGTTGTTAAACGTCTGCCTTTGACTCAGGTCATGATCCCAGAGTTCTGGGATCAAGCCCTGCAGCGGGCTCTCTGCTCAGCGGAAGCCTGTTCTCCCTCTCTCACTCCCCCTACTTGTGTTCCCTCTCCTGTGTGTCTCTCTCTCCTGTGTCTCTTTAAAAGATTTTTTAAAAATCTTTTTAAAAAATATTTATTTTAGGGGCGCCTGGGTGGCTCAGTGGTTTGGGCTGCTGCCTTCGGCTCAGGTCATGATCTCAGGGTCCTGGGATCGAGCCCCGCATCGGGCTCCCTGCTCCGCAGGAAGCCTGCTTCTCTCTCTCTCTCTCTCTCTCTCTCTCTCTCTCTCTGCCTGCCTCTCTGCCTACTTGTGATCTCTGTCTGTCAAATAAATAAATAAAATCTTAAAAAAAATATATTTATTTTACAATGAGAGAGAAAGAGAGTTACAAGCAGGAAGGGTAGATGAAGAGGGAAAGAGAATCTCAAACAGACTCCACACTGAGCACGGAGCCTGACAATGGGCTCAATCTCATGACCCTGAGATCATGACCTGAGCTGAAAACAACAGTCAGATGCTTAACCCACTGAGCCACCCAGATGCCCCAGCACAGCCACGTTTAAGGTTAATAAGCATTCGTTAAATTTGTGAAATGAATGCACTTTCATTATAGTTAAGTACCGAATACAAACTGTCTTTTTAAAAAAAAAATTCTTTTTGAAATTAATAGATTTACCTAAAACCGGCTTATCACATCTTTTTAAGGGCTAGAATCTAGGTTAAAGTAAAAAGCCCAGATGGATTTCCAGTCGGCAGTACAGAGGGATAAGACCACTTGGTCAACATCTCATTCCACTACCACAAGATCTCACCCTACTGAAGCCTCAGTTTTCCTCATCTGTAAAATGGGTTAACAGTAGAGCCCCTGGGGGGCTCAGTCGGTTAAGTGTTTGACTCTTGTTTTCGGCTCAGGTCATGATCCCAGGGTCTTGCTGCTCTGATCCTCAGAAATGTCACAGCCACTACACACAAGACAGTCTGGAAGTTGTGATTTTTGGAGCTTCTGGGGCTTCTCTGAATAGATAAGAAAACCCAGCCAGACCACTTGTTACTCTGGTTTTTCTGACCCAAGGCCCTATTTCCCCTCTTACTCAGCTGCTTTACTCACCAGGCTGGGAGCCAAATGATTGGGCCTTTGTTAACAACCAGACCCACCCTCAGACAGGATGAGGAGGAGCAGCATCTTGTGACAAAAGTGGCTTTGAACTCCAGCAGCCTTGTCAGAAGTTCTTAATCGGAAGGGATCTCAGCCGCCTCTCATGTTGGTACTGATATATATGGAATGCTCTTTCCTGATCCTCATCTATCTTTCCGAGTTATAAAACATGCCATTACAATCAATTCAAATTATATGTAAAATAGATATAAAATAAATTGAGTCTCTCCCCACTGACAGGCTAGGGTTGCCCTGCTGTTAATGGTGGTCATGACCTTGGTCCCACCTCAGGCTTGGCATATCCAACCTTCTTCTCAAGCCTCACCACCTCTGTTGCTCAGAGAAACCACTTGAGCTTCAGGGTGCCTGGGCGGCACCTGCCTTTGGCTCAGGTCATGATCCCAGGGTCCTGGGATCAAAACGCACATAGTCGGACTCTCTGCTCAGTGGGGAGTCTGCTTCTCTCTCCCTCTGTCTACTACCTCCCCCGTTTATGCTCTCTGTCAAATAAATAAATAAAATCTTCTTAAAAAAGAAAAGAAAGAAAGAAATCACTTGAGTTTCAACCCTGGCTACACAATGGAATCATCTGAAAAGCTCAAAAAAAAAAAAAAAAAAAAAGCAGTCACTCTCCCCACAAGAAAACAAAATGAGAATTTCTTTAAAATTATCAGTAATTTTTATTTATTTATTTATTTATTATTATTATTATTTAAAGATTTTATTTATTTATCAGAGAGAGAGAGAGCACAGGCAGACAGAATAGCAGGCAGAGGCAGAGGGAGAAGCAGGCTCCCCGCTGAGCAAGGAGCCCGATGTGGGACTCGATCCCAGGACACTGGGATCATGACCTGAGCCGAAGGCAGCTGCTTAACCAACTGAGCCACCCAGGCGTCCCAAATTATCAGTAATTTTTAAAGCTTCTGAGTAGGTACTAAGGGTTCAGAATCGCTGTCGACAACCAGACCCCATGGGAATCCAACTGCCCCAAAACCCCCGCCAAAGAGGCCAACCTTTTCCTCAACTGGGAAAGGGCCTAAGGCAGACAGACTCCAAGAGAGGTGAATGGGGAAGCAGAAAGCAAAGTGAGTGCACCCAGGAAGTCAGGAACTCAGTGCCCAAAGCTACTGCTTCAAGCCTCCTTTCTCAGTCACCATGAGCCACTTGTCTCAAAACAATGAAGCCACGGGGTGCCTGGGTGGCTCAGTGGATTAAGCCTCTGATTTCGGCTCAGGTCATGATCTTAGGGTCCTGGCATCGAGCCCCGCATCAGGCTGTCTGCTCAGCAGGGGGCCTGCTTCCCTTCCTCTCTCTCTGCCTGCCTCTCTGCCTACTTGTGATCTCTGTCAAATAAGTAAATAAAAATCTTTATTAAAAACAACAAAAAAACAAAAAACAAATAGCACCGAAGCCACATTCCAACAAAGACAAGGAGGACTCTGCCGGTCCCTTGGAATAAATGGGCTGCGGTGGTGTCTTCAGAACTGTGTTTCGACTTTTCTTTTTTAAAAGGATATCCACTAGTACTGGACGCTAACACAGTGGACCAGAAGGGGGTTCCAGGAGCTGCTCATTGGAGAGGCTTTGCCCTTGGTTCCTGCGACTAATCCAGGCACTCCATCTTCCAGAGGGATCAGAGAAATGGAGAGGATCCCAAATGATGAACGGCCAGGCGTACTCCACAGTGGTTCAGGCTCTACCCTTTTGATGACTTCCTCTAATGTGCCCAGTTAACATCAGCCACCTCCTAAGTAACAGCTCAGAACCTGACAGCCGGGTTGCAACACTTCACGTAGGACAGGCACACGCGCTGCCCACTGAACAACTGCCCAAGCAGAGGCTTCGAGATGCTCCGTGACCTGCAGGGCAGCAGGGTGGGGGGGGGGCACTGCACCAGTGGGTGGGGGAGCCCCAGCGGAGGGTGTGGTAGAAAAGGAGGCCCAGGAGAACCTGTCCCAGCCTGACCATTATGGGAGCCAATCTGGAGACTCGGGGGCAATGCTTCTGCATTCTAACTAGACCGGAAAGCCAGATGGGATGGAGGCTGGACCTTCAGAAGCGGAGCTCTGAGCCTCTGCCTTGCGCAACACAAGTCTTCCCACCTGGTCAAGTATGCCTGTTGTTAGCACTGCGGCTGGGCAGAAGTGCCCTGCGTAACGGCGTAACTGGGACCTCCAGCAGGCCAGACAAACCTAACAGCAAACCCCAGCCCTGAGCTCAGAACTCTCACCCCTAGAGCCCCTCTTTTCCCAGGAGGTTTTATGGGAAATTTCAAATAAAATTTTAAACGGCTTTATTTACCCCGTTCAGCACTTGATTTAAGTTGGGTCCCCTTCTGGTCTGACAGCCTAGCCACGCACAATTAATTAGCCTTTAAAAATAAGAAAATTTAAAAGCGTGCTCTACTTCTTCCAAACAACAAGGTAAAACAGGGTCTTTTTGAGTCTAAATCCAGACAACTTGACCCCTTCGTCCAAAGCCACCCCGATCCCCTATCTCCAAGTGGAGGGAAGATGGTACCAAGTATGCATTTTCTAGAACTACTCTGAGCAGCATAAGGAATACTTAACCACATCAGCCTCCCTTCCTCCCCAGTGTAAGAGTCCTACTCCAAGCCACAAAGCAGTCCTGACACCCCCTTTTACAGCTCCTGGAGTGTGCACGGAGAACAAGCCAACTTTTCCAGGGCACTGGGCCAACAGTATAATCGCACACCACATTAGAAGCTTCTGGTTGTTCATCAGAACCCAGAAACTTGGCTGGGGGCTGCACGCGCCAGGAGGCTCCATCAGGCTTCCTGTTGTAACAAATTCCTCCACACCCCACCTGTGAAAATCCATTTCCATTTATTACCAAAACTGGAGCCCTGTCTTGTGGAGCTTTTTTTTCCTGAGGCCTGGAAGCTGGCTTTTCCAGCTGATGATGTCACTGACAGGATTCTGACAATGGCTCCCGAGAGCCTAACCCTCTCACTAATACCTAGCAAGAGCACATTCCTCCCCGGTGAGGTCATGGTTAGCTAATTACTAATCTGGCCCCTACCCTCGAGCCTGAAGCCACAGCGCCAGCCATGAGATGCCACTCCGGTTCTCTCCTAGGGTGTTCCTGACAGTGCAAATACCACCCCACAGTGAACATGAAACCCCTGAGCAAGCAAGGGGTATCTCCAGCCCCCATATTTTGCAAATAAAATACAGGATATCGAGTTAAATATGAATTTAGATAAACAGTAAATAATGTCATGTAACTGTAATTTAAGTGGATAAGTATAGCCCATTCAAGGTGTAATTATACCCCATTCGATGCTTGGTGTAAGTATATCCCATTTGATGGCTTCTAACAACAGCGAACTGCCTGCCCCACTTGGAACATACTTCTACTAAAAGTTGTTCATTGTTTCTCTGAAATTAAAATTGAACTGCTTTCTCTGGCAACCCGGGAGGACCACAGGTGACTGACTCTCAACCCTTTCACTTTGTGGGGCTGTTGAATTACGTGTGGAAAAAGATAACCACAAGAAATGGGGGGAAGGGAAGAGGGAACAAAAATCCAGAAGGTTTCTGTACTCACACTGTTTCAACAAGTGTCCTTCCCCTACCTTAAAAATGTCAATACTAGATAGAAATGAGACGGTGCATTCTGAACATGGTTTATACCTCCGGGCAACACACAGTCAGAAAAAAAAGTCCTCATCCTACATGAGAAGATGGGTGATCAGCTTCCGCCTCTGGGTTCCACCAGGCAAGACCCCATACCCTGGCATTGGAGGAGCAGTGCCTGGTGACAGAGGAGAAACTCAGGTGATTTTTGTGGAATGAATCTCCCTGGTTAGGACTTTATTTCTAGAATAATAATGATGCTGAAAGTGGCCGGTGGTAATCCATTCACTAGCACCCCATCCAATTTGGTAGATCAAGCACCAAAAAGAATAAGCATGTATAACTTAGTGATCTCATTTCTTAAAGGAATGCAGTAAACCAAAACTTTACACACACAATCTCTGATAATATGGGCTCAGACTTATTTACTGAATAAACGGTGACAGACAAAATCAGGAACATGGGTGTTTGGAAATAATTAACCAGTAAATATATCATTATAGGTTTTATTTTTTTTTTAAGAATTTATTTATTGGGCGCCTGGGTGGCTCAGTGGGTTAAGCCGCTGCCTTCGGCTCAGGTCACGATCTCAGGGTCCTGGGATCGAGTCCCGCATCGGGCTCTCTGCTCAGCAGGGAGCCTGCTTCCCTTCCTCTCTCTCTGCCTGCCTCTCCATCTGCTTGTGATTTCTCTCTGTCAAATAAATAAATAAAATCTTTAAAAAAAAAAAAAAGAATTTATTTATTTATTTGACAGAGAGAGATCACAAGTCGGCAGAGAGGCAGAGAGAGAGAGAGGAGGAAGCAGGCTCCCCGCTGAGCAGAGAACCCGATGCGGGACTCGATCCCAGGACCCTGGGATCATGACCTGAGCCAAAGGCAGTGGCTTAACCCACTGAGCCACCCAGGCGCCCCTCAGTATAGGTTTTAAATTAAAATAGATTTAACCCTTTTAAGGGCTTGAAATTCATTCAATCAACATGCATCATGCGTTCATTCAGTGTGTACCAAGACCTATGTTAAGCATTTAAAGCGATCATCTCCTTTCATCCTTCCAACAAACCTATGGAGGCCAAGACCCATTATTATCCCCACTTCACAGACAGGGAAATTAGGGCCCAGACACTTGCCCAAGGCCACAGTGTTGGTAGAAGGTGGGGCCAGGACTTAGAACCAGGTCTTTGACTCTCCATTGGCTTTGAACACTCTCCAATCCTAGTCTTTCTACCTCCAGGTCAGCACAGTGAGGGATCTGGACTCATTCGTAAAACTGCCAAGCACCCCAACACTAACTGGTAAAGAATCCTCATTTGGAAATCTCTCCTCTGCAGTTTCTTAGGGGCTGAGGGCTGGGTTGGGAGAACATACCCTAGAGCACCAAGCCCACCGAAGACACCTCTGCCAGTGGCCCCCACTCAAATACTCCGTTCTAGGCCTCCCAACTCTGTTTCAATCAAGAAGAATAACTTGTAGGGTGCCTGGGTGGCTCAGTGGGTTAAAGCCTCTGCCTTCGGCTCAGGTCATGATCCCAGGGTCCTGGGATCGAGCCCCGCATCTGGCTCTCTGCTCAGCAGGGAGCCTGCTTCCTCCTTTCTCTCTGCCTGTCTTTCTGCCTCCTTGTCATCTCTGTCTGTCAAATAAATAAATAAAATCTTAAAAAAAAAAAGAAGAAGAAGAAGAAGAAGAAGAATAACTTGTAACATGTAAGAACTGCCTGTCCAGTTCAGTAGAGTCATTTTCTGAAATCTGTGAGATATTTAAGAATCGCAGTTGTGGTCCTAGCAAGCAACTTCAGGAGGTACTCAAAAATTTAATGGATTTTTTTTTTAAGACACCACCCCACCCCTGGCTGTGGGATGTAAATACTTCTCGTGGGAATCATACAAAACAGGACTGTAAAGCTTCCAAATTTGGGAAATGTAAAAGCCAATGTTTACAATACAAATGGGAGGCAACCAGCCACTAGCTACATTTAAAAAACAAAAATTACTCTCACACACACACAATTAATTGCTAATAACATTAAGAGACATACATTGCCAGTAAGAGATTATTGTAACTCAAGATGCTTCTCCCAAAAAAAGATGATTAATGGGTGGAAATTGTTGCAGTCCAGGATATTGATGCAATCTCAATGGTTACTTTATTATTTTTTTAAAGATTTTATGTATTTGGCAGTGAGAGAAAGAGCAGGAAGACAAGCAGGGGGAGTGGGAGAGGGAGAAGCTGGCTTCCCGCTGAGCAGGGAGCCTGATGCAGGGCTTGATCACAGGCCTCTAAGATCTGATCACAGGCCTCTAAGATCATGACCTGAGCCAAAGGCGGAAGCTCAGCTTAAGGACTCAGGCACCCCTCATTGGTTACTTTAAATTACAATAGGAGACCAGTGCCTGGCTGACTCACTTGGAGCATGGTTGTTAAGTTTGAGTTCCACATTGAGTATAGAGATTACTTAAAAATAAAATATTTTTTAAAAAAAGATTTTATTTATTTGACAGAGAGAAGGAACACAGGCAGAGGGTGTAGCAAAGAGAGGGAGAGAGGGAGAAGTAGGCTTCCCCGCTGAGCAAGAAGCCCAATGCAGAGCTCAGAGCTCCTTCCTAGGACCTGGGATCATGACCTGAGCTGAAGGCAGCTGCTTAACCAACTGAGCCACCCAGATGCCCCCAAAATAAAATCTTTTTTTTTTTTAAAGATTTTATTTATTTATTTGACAGAGAGAGATGACAAGTAGGTAGAGAGGCAGGCAGAGAGAGAGAGGAGGAAGCAGGCTCCCTGCTGAGCAGAGAGCCCGATGCGGGACTCGATCCCAGGACCCTGAGATCATGACCTGAGCCGAAGGCAGCGGCTTAACCCACTGAGCCACCCAGGCGCCCCAAAATAAAATCTTAATTAAAAAAAAATACAGGGGCGCCTGGGTGGCTCAGTGGGTTGGGCCGCTGCTTTCGGCTCAGGTCATGATCTCAGGGTCCTGGGATCGAGTCCCGCATGGGGCTCTCTGCTCAGCAGGGAGACTGCTTCCCTCTCTCTCTCTGCCTGCCTCTCCGTCTACTTGTGATTTCTCTCTGTCAAATAAATAAATAAAATCTTAAAAAAAAATTACAATAAGAGAAAGGCAGCATTTCAGTGGAGTGCTGGCAAACACTGTTTGAATCAAGAAATGTTAATCACAAGGAAACAAACAAATCTAGAATATGGATATTCTATAGCCTTGCTACTCCAAATGTGGTATGCAGGTAAGTGTGGTCTAGCAGGCTTCACCTGGAAGCCTGCTAGAAATGTAGACTCAGGGGTGCCTGGGTGGCTCAGTGGGTTAAAGTCTCTGCCTTCGGCTCAGGTCATGATCTCAGGGTCTTGGGATCGAGCCTGCATCCCGCACTCTGCTCAGCGGGGAGCTTGCTTCCCCCCCTCCCCTGCCTCTCTGCCTACTTGTGATCTCCGTCTGTCAAATAAATAAATAAAATCTTAAAAAGAAAGAAAGAGAGAAATGCAGACTCAGGTCCCAGCAGTGGCTTCCAGAATCAGAATTTGCATTTTACAAAGACCCTTCCCACCACCCTGCGTGCCCCCACCACTCCTCACCCTGTAACTCTTGTGTACATAACATCTCACAAGGCAAATGGCCTAGCTTCTTCAAAAATGGCCATGTCAGGGGCACCTGGGTGGCTCAGTCGTTAGGCATCTGCCTTCTGCTCAGGTCATGATCCCAGGGTCCTGGGATCGAGACCCACATTCTGTTCCCTGCTCTCAGCAGGAAGCCTGCTTCTCCTCCCACTCCCCTCTGCTGTATTGTTTGTATTCCCTCTCTCACGGTCTCTCTCCCTGTGTCAAATAAATAAATAAAATATATTTTTTAAAATGGCAATGTCAGAAAAGACCAAAATCAAAAAAATGTTAAAGATAGGGGGGTGTTCTAGATGAAAGGTTAGGATGAAGTACCTCTGAAACAAATTTCAATCGAGTAATCTTTGCTTCCTGAATTTAAAAAAAAAAAAAAAAAAAAAAAAAAAAGACCATAAAGGACACTTGGTTGGGAGCATTTGGGGAAATTTTCTACAAGGTATTATTGTATCAGTGCTAACCTCTTGAGTATGCAGTGACACTGTGGTTAGGAAAATGTCCTTTTTCTTGGAGACACCTGCTTAAGTATTGGGGGCCGGGGGTGGGGTGGGGAGACTGGTGACTGGTCATGACCTGTGCTAGAGACTTTCAAATGATTCAGTAAGGGATAGGTGTATGATGTGTATCCTTAGAGAGTTACAAAGTAAACAAATGTGGCCAGACTTTAACAGCTGGAGACTCTAGGGGAAGGTTATAGGGGAGTTTGCTACACTGTTCTTTCCAACTGGAGGACTAAAAGCTGCCAATGAATTTGGGAAAGGGAAGGAAAATTACATTGTTGCAAAATTTAAATTTCTTAAAATATTTAAATTTCTTAAAATAAGTCAAACCCTTGGAAAATAAATGTAAGACAGAAGTTCATTACAACCCTGCCTCTTAAGAATCTGTATTAATTAGCATGTATTAATACTCTTGGCAATACAAGAAAGGACATACATTCTTCACAAACCAACTCTTCCCCCAGGTGTCAAAACATCTAAGTAACGTAGTTAACTACTAGGTTCAGGGAGGCTGAGAAAGTCTCCCATTTCATCTCCAAATGAAGAGAGTGACTCCCCAGGAGAAAGCTTACTAGGCAAAGGAAAATTTTACAGCTTTATTTTCAAATTCAAGCCCTGTACAGGCTTGATTCCCACATTTGGCCGTAAAAAGGAATGAAGGATGGATACAACATGTTTGGACCTTGAAAACATTTTACTAAGTCAAAGAAGCCAGTCACCAGAGACCACATGTTCTATGGTTCCACTGTATGTCCGGCATCAGCAAATCCACAGAGAAATAAACCAGTGGTGGTGGGGAGGAGAAGGGAGTAGGGGTGCGGTAAGTAACTGCTAATGGGTACAGGGTTTCTTGGTGGGGGAGGGGGGAGGGACAGGGGACAGGATAAAATGATCTGAAATTATATAGTGGTGATGGCTACATAACTCTGAATATTCTAAAAACTGTACAGTTCAAAGGGGTGAATTTTATGGAGTGTGAATTATACCTCAGTAGAGTTGGGGGGGTTGCCTTTTTTTTTTTTTTTAATTCTTTGTATTCCTCCAGGTACAAGCTCCATCTTACTCTTCTTAGCAGAAGGCAGTTACAGTACTAAGACAAGGCAATCTATGACCCGGGACCCAGAGGTCTGGGTTCTAGTCCAGCTACCACAACTCCCTCTGAGACCCTGAGCACATCCTGTCTCTCTCCGAGCGTTTCACTTCCAGACTGCAAATTCAAGGCTGGACCTGAAAGCATTTCAAGGTTCTCCAAGACATTCGAAGAGCCGATTACAAGTCCTCTGCTGCTATTTTAAACAGCACAGTTACTGAACTTCCGGGGACCTAATAATAAAACTTCATTCAGTCCATCCAAGATGTGAACTGCGTCATTTTCTTGAGATGATCCTGAGGTTCAGTACCATGGCAACCGTAAGCACCCTTAGCATTTCGACTCTGTTCAGAAGACATCAATGTGGGGGAGAGAAGGTGTTTTCAACACTGCACAAGGATTTTTTTTTTAAAGATTTTATTTATTTATTTGACAGGCAAAGATCACAAGTAGGCAGAGAGGCAGGCAGAGAGAGAAGAGAAAGCAGGCTCCCCGCCGAGCAGAGAGCCCGATGCGGGGCTCGATCCCAGGACCCCAGGATCATGACCTGAGCCGAAGGCAGAGGCCCCAACCCACTGAGCCACCCAGGCGCCCCCTGCACAAGGATTTTTATACAAGTGTTTCCTCAACACACTTTCAGGATTGCATTTAAGCGAAACTCCAGTCCCAAGTGGTAATGCCAAAGGAAAGGCCAGCTAATGACCCATGAATCTGCTCATTAGGGTTTCTCACACCTAGTAAAGGTCAGGATGGCAAAGGGACTCAGCCCACACCGGGGCTCATCCCTACACACTCATGTCTCATCTTCTGGGCAGCCCAAGCCAGACACTGCAGCCACAACGGACAAATCCCTCTACGGAGCCAAAGGCAACACGCTGGAAGTAATCAATGCTGATTAGCTTTTGGGGAAATCCTTGGCCTAAACGCACTCGTTGATTCAGATTTTCCAGTCAAAGCCATCCCGAGTCATGCTGACTGAGGTCTGGAAGGAGGAAATTCCCATTCATGCCTCTCAGACAGTGCCGTCTCCTCTGCATGAAGCAAGGGGCCATGCTGGAGCAGGGAGCTGAGCTCAGAGAGGTCCCAAAGCACTGATCCTGGGCACCGCTTTCCAGGCCGGAAGCAGGCTCCCTGGAAGGCGTCCTGTAGCTGGGCTGAAACTTCATCTAACATTTTCCTAGCTTGAGACAGAGGCCTTTTATTATCAACATCTCGACTTAGAGAAGGCTGTCAACCAGATAAGAAGAAGCACCTATCTGTCGCTTCTGGACCATCGGGACCCCACACAGCATCTTCTCCAAGAAGAGGCTCCGCCCACCCAAAGGTGTCTTAAAGGGCCCAGTCTCAGAGCTAGGCAGATGAATCACCGGTCTAAGCAGCAAATCTTGGATCTCATATGGGAGCTCCAGGAAACAGGGCTATGCTCACCAATTTCATTCTCTCTGGTACCTGGCCGGGCTTAGGTCTGGGAGGCCTAAAGGCCCAGAAATGCAGCAGCCATCCTGCCATCAGTCCTGCTGGGACCCCCCAGCAGATACAGTGAGAGACTAGGAGAGGGATCAAATTCTGATGGCCTGTTTGAGCCTCAACACCCAACCATGCCTGAGGGTTGCTCTACTGTAGAACTTCTCACTGGGCCAAGTGGCTCCTTCTGTTGTCTTTAGGTGGTTTCAAATGGGTTTCCACCACCTGCCACTCAATCAATCCATCCTGATAGATCCTCCTTAACAAAAACGAATCTTCCACACATAAGCTAGTTCAAGTGAGTTTCTCTCACTTGCACTTGAAGCATGGTGCATAACAAATCGCCAAAAGGACTTACCCAGTCTCCATGGCTAGAGTTTAAGGCCTATTTTCTCCAATTACCCAATGCTACAGAGAAAAATCCATGAAATCTCCCAATTCCTTTCTGTTCCATCAGAAGAACTGATGAGAAGCCTACTGACCTTAGTCAACAGCACAACGTGGTCCAATGGTGGGCCTCCTGGGATTAACTTCCTACCAGCACCAGGCTAACCACCATAAGCATTCCCAGCATCACAGCACCAACAGGGTGAGAATCTGAGATCTCCCTCCCGCCAGGAGACAGAAGGGAGGATAAAGCTACAGACCCTAGTGCTCCTAAAAGGTGAATAAACAACAACTTATGAGCTCCTCCCAACAACAGCAGGCTTGCAAGTCTGAGGCTGACCCAGTGTGGATGTGGACGAGGAGCCCCAGGCAAGTGGGAAAACCAGGCTGGTGTGAATAGGGGACTATTTAGGAGTCTAGAAGGCTTGTTCAAACCAGGCTACAGAAAACTCACACAAACCAAACACCAGCAGCTTCGCTGAGAATGCAACACAGGCCAGCACCTGAGCCAATCAGTCCGTGCCCCCCCAACCCCCCAGCCCCGCCCCAAGAGCAAGGGGAAGGATGGGCTCAGTTGGGAAACTGAAGAGATGAAACGGTTTGCCAAACTGGCCACAGAAAGAATCTCAAGAATGCAAAATCTCCAACCTCTAACGAGTCTTGGAGCTCCCTAAAAAGAAAGCCATGAGGGCACTCAGCATAACCCAGGTGGGGAAGCCCCCTCCTGGGGCTGCCTGACAGTGTAGTCATGTGGCTGGGACCACCCACAGGTTCTGGCCAGGACGGGCGGGGGGTAAAGGCCTCCGGAGGGAAGATGGCAGAGGCAAGCCAAGCAAGGATCATCGAGGGAGGTTTGAAAAACACAGCCCATGACCCCGCTCAATCCAGATGCTCTACAGCCTCAGCGAGCTGACACAAGGGTCTGCGGATCCTGCTCAAGGCCAAGACCGTTTGACTCAAGGTACAGATTTAAGGCAGGTATGTTTCCCAAACAATTGCTTGAGATACCAGAGCAATGGGGGTGGGTATATGTTACACATTATTTAGAAACTAAGTTAGGAATGAAAAGGCTGCCTAAGAGCTCACCAGCTTGCCCCACAGGTGGTATGAGTTGGGGGGCAGGGAGGGCTGCTCAGGAAAAGCAAGGAGCCCACCCAGCCGTGCCGCTACCCCACTGAGGCAGGCTAGCAGCCTAGCCTGACAACTTATCCTCTGGCTCAGAGACTCATTGAGCACACCGGGGGCACCCTGCTGCCCAACAGGGAGACACACAGCTGACCATCCATCTTTGGAGACCCCTGTCCACATGTCTTTTTATTTTAACAATAATAACCTGGATGGCCTTTCTCCTGAAGATAAAGTATCCAAGCTCATTCCACTTATAAGTAAAATGATACTGAATCAAGTTAAATCTTTCAGTCCAGAAAGACACCACACAGAGCTCTGGTTTCCAGAGTCACCTGCAGCTGGTCCAGGCACAGTCATTGCTTACCAGTGAGGTGACTTTAAATGGAGCCTCAGGGGGCACCTGGGTGCCTCAGTAGGTTGAAGCCTCTGCCTTCCACTTGGGTCATGATCCCGGGGTCTTGGGATCGAGCCCCATATCGGGCTCTCTGCTCAGTGGGAAGCCTGCTTCCCTCCTCTCTCTCTGCCTGCCTCTCTGTCTACTTGTGATCTCTCTCTCTGTCAAATAAATAAATTAAAAAAAAAAAAAATAAAATAAATGGAGCCTCAGGAGCGCCTGGATGGCTCAGTTGGTTAAGCGACTGCTTTCGGCTCAGGTCATGATCCCAGAGTTCGGGGACCGAGTCCCGCATCAGGCTCCCAGCTCCACAGGGAGTCTGCTTCTCCCTCTGACCTTCTCCCCTCTCATGCTCTCTCTCACTGTCTCCCTCTCTCTCTCTCAAATAAATAAATAAAATCTTTTTAAAAAATAATAAAAAATTAAATGGAGCCTCAGTTTCCTCATCTGTAAAATGGGGGTGAACACCATTCCTCAGATCTAGTGTGAAGATAAACTGAGATGTGGCAAAAAAAAATAAGTAAACAAGCCACCTGGGACATACAATCATTATAGTTAGCACTCAATATCTCAATTAAGTTTCTGTAATTTTTTTATTCTGTAAAATATTCTGTAAAGTTTTTTTTTTGACAAGTATACACCTATTCTGTAATCTAAAAAACCAGTAAAAATGTACAGAAAAAAGGAGACAAAAAGAACAGATACATTTAATCTCCACCTAAGAACAGGAGGGAGAGGGGATATGTTTTAGAGTAACTACGTCCTCAGCTCTAACTCCCACCCCATCCAGGCTTGCAAGCACAGGCCAGGAACTGCCTAGTCCCCTAACGAGAAGGCTGATGGCTCCCTAAGAGTGGACTGCCAGCGGCCATCGGGTTGCTGACCAGAGGCCAGCTCCACGGGGTAGCCTGGAACTGTTTACTCACACTCGCCCTGCGGTTTCAGGGCCAGTCCTGTTTGCTTTTGCTCCCTGGGTCAGGGTGTATTATTATTCAGCAAACACGAATCCTGCGGGAGAGCTGGAGAGGTCTGATGCTGCAGCCAGGGCAGGGGAGTTGCTGGAGCAGCACCCCCAAGGATCTGGCTTGCTTCTGCACAGCTCTTCACAATGTGTCACCTGTCTGCGGGGAGTGTGTCCCAGGCTTCAACCACTGCCAGGGACTCCTGAAGCTCCCCACCCATCACTAAAACATGGCACCACTCTGGGCAGAAAGGAAAACCAGCAATCAGATGACTGGCATGCTCCCAAGAGCAAACCAGAGCACTCTGAATCCTTTGCGAGGAAAAAGGCCTTGAGAAATTCTCCTTCCAAAGCCCAAGAAGGTTAGTTCTTCTCAGTCTAGTCACTGTGCTTCTTGTTTGTCACTCAGCAACCTGAACCACAGCAGAGCAAAGGTCTAGGAGATGCAAAAATGAGGCACAGAGAGGTAACCTCTTCTCACCCCAGACTCCCTTCCAGGTGAGTTGTTAACCTCGGAGCATCAGTGTTCCCATCTGTGGAATGGGGTGCCTGCACCACCAGGTCTTCCCTAGATATTCCCAAAGAAAAGACTCCCAAGACATCATTTTCCCTAAGATTTGCTCAAGGGTGGAATTACTTCTCTACAAGATTTTTTTCGCCTATCAAATACTAATCCAGGGGCGCCTGGGTGGCTCAGTGGGTTAAAGTCTCTACCTTCAGCTCAGGTCATGATCCCAGGCTCCTGGGATGGAGCCCCAGAGCTGGCTCTCTGCTCAGCGAGGAGCCTGCTTCCTCTTCTCTCTCTCTCTGCCTACTTGTGATCCCTGTCTGTCAAATAAATAAATAAAATCTTAAAAAAAAAAAAATACTAATTCAGCAAAGCAAGGAATCTGTCCTACCAGTCAGAGGCAGTGAACAGAAGCCACCTGTATGTGATTTTTCACTCAGTGGTTCTGATGATTGTTACACAATTCTTACTTTAAAAAAAAAAAAATTCATTTATTTATTTGACAGAGATCACAAGTAGGCAGAGAGGCAGGCAGAGAGAGAGAAGGGGAAGCAGGCTCCCCACTGAGAAGAGAGCCCAATATGGGGCTTGATCCCAGGACCCTGAGATCATGACCTGAGCCAAAGCAGGGGCCTAACCCACTGAGCCACGCAGGCCCCCCTACACAATTCTTACTTTTGACAGTACACAAAGGTGCTATGTGGGAGGGTGGGATTCCAGTACCCAACCCTCCGGAGGCCGGCCTCTTCAGGCGCTGGACCGCATAGCCTTTCCCCAGATGAGGCCGGACAAAGCAGATGAGTTAGGTGGTAACTGCTAGGGCTGCGTGGTTCACACTGAATCACTTTCTGATTCTAAGCAGACCTCCAGGTCAGAGGCTTCAACAAGCTTTTCCAAAATTTAGTAAACGTGTTTCCATTGATTTCAGATAGTGGCTTTCTATTGATGATTATGTTCTATCGTTTCCTTTTGAGATAAAGGAATACAAAAATGCATAAAGAAAAAATATTCAGAAAATAAGTCTGGCAGAAATCATGATAGTTCAAAGGAAGGAAGGAATGGAGGAAGAAGGAGGAAAACAGAAGAGAAGGGAAGGGAAGGGAAGAAGAAGGAAAGAAAAAGGAAAGAAAAAGGAGGGAGAAATCATCATGGTAATGCAAGAAAGCCAAAGAGCCTGGAGGCTGGTCTGATAGAGGACTATGGCCATAAATACGATTGTGGCCATTTTATAAGGATTATAATTTTATGTGTACAATGCTGTGGGAACACAAGAGAAGAAATGACTAATTCCATATGGGGGATTTGAAGAGGATTCTTTTTTTTTTTTTTTTTAAGCTTTATTTATTTATTTTAGAGAGAGAAAGAGCGTGAGGGGCAGGGCAGTAGGAGGGGGAGAGAGAAAATCCTCAAGCGTTCTCCCCACTAGGCAAGGAGCCTGATGAAAGGTTTGATCCCACAAATGTGCGTTCATGACCTGAGCAGAAATCAAGAGCCAGCTGCTCAGTCAATGAGCCACCCGGGTACTTCTACACAGGAGATGCATGTGAATTGGTTCCTGAACTACATGAAAAAAATGAGTGGTTCAGCAGAGGGGAGAGCACGGGCCAAGGTATGGGGGTGTGAAGGAGAGGAGTCCCATCAGCAGCAGGGCGGGGGGCAGCAGACGTGATGTGAAAACTCTTTGAGAGGCAGGATTTAAACCATCATATGTAAAGGGGAGTTCAAGCTCATGTAGACTCAGCAAGACGGTAAATGGGTTTCATCTCAAGGACCAAAGGGCAGCCTAGGGCACCACATTGAAAAGGATTCCAGGGTGCCTGGGTGGCTCAGTTGGTTGAACAACTGCCTTCAGGTCAGGTCATGATTCTGGAGTCCTGGGATCGAGTCCCACATGGGGCTCCCTGCTCAGCGGGGAGCCTGCTTCTCCCTCTGACCTTCTCCCCTCTCATGTTCTTTCTCGCTGTCTCTCTCTCAAATAAATAAATTAAATCTTTTAAAAAAAAAAAAATTTAAAAAGAAAGAAATGGATTCCAATGCCCAGTCTGGGCTCAAGGGAAAAAAACACCAAGAACCCCTTAGTGATGTCTGCCCCGGAGAGAGACAAGTTCAGACAAGCTGACGGGTATCAGCTATTTATAAACCCTGATTCTCGATCAACACTCACAGTTCCCAGACCAGAACAGCGAGGCCCAAAGGAAGAGCTCATGAAGAGCACAGATGAAAACCGAAGAGCACAGATGAAAACCGGGTCTGCCGACTCCGCGTTCTCCCCATTCTCTGCTCCAGGATCCCCTTTCACCTGAGTCAGAGCATTTAAGGCCACGGATTCATTACAAAGAAAAGCAAATTTGCTCTAAGCCTTGAGTCAATTCATCAAGAGGCTTACATTTATGGGCCCCAAACAATTAAGCTTTGTGGAGTAAGGGCCATGGTGAGATCACCAGTGGGAAAACATGGTCTCATCTGAAAGTGCATCCTTATAGAAAGTCAATCCCAGTAAAAAGCTTTCCTATGTTGCCGCCCCAGGCCCAGTTATGTTGTGCTGGGCCAGACTCCACGCATGGTCGGCTCATCTGTCCAGCAAATAGGGGGCATCTCCTCTAGTGGGGGCTGTGAGGAGGGGCCACTCTGACGGTCCAATGAGGAATTCTTGAAGCTTCCACCTTCCTCCTAGCAGAACCTTCCGATCTGGAATAACACTCAAAATGACAGAGGCTGCTGGTTTGTCTGAAGTCCAAGCCCCATAACCACGATCTTTTTTTAGTTTTTAATTGGGGAGCGTCGCTGTGGCTGAGCTACATTTTCCTCTCCTTCAACATGGACCCTGGAAGGCCATCAAACCCCTATTCTGCACACATTCATTCTTTCTTTCAACCCGTCCTCCTAGAAAGGGGATTGGGTGCCTCTCCCTGTCTCTAAGCTGCCATTTTGCTTCCTCTCTGGATAGGGATACAAGCCTGCAAGACTGAGGGACCGAGGGAAGTTACCTGATATTTTACCATGGAAATTATACCACTTCAATTTTTTTTTTTAAAGATTTTATTTATTTCTTTGACAGAGAGAAATCACAAGTAGATGGAGAGGCAGGCAGAGAGAGAGAGAGGGAAGCAGGCTCCCTGCTGAGCAGAGAGCCCGACGTGGGACTCGATCCCAGGACACTGAGATCATGACCTGAGCCGAAGGCAGCAGCTTAACCCACTGAGCCACCCAGGCGCCCCACCACTTCAATTTGAAGTCAGATTTTATTTTATATCCAAGTTTAACTAACAGCTTTTAATTATATAGACAGCTTTTAAGAACCCTCAAGCATCCTACAATTTACGGGTTGATTTTATTTTGGGTTTTTGTTTTTTTTTTTCTGTTTGATCTGCCCGTGACGGGAAGAGGTAATCCCACTTCAAGGTGGGGAAGGAGGTGATAACCTAAGTCACAGATTATGTAATACTATAGCCAGTGGCACCAGACTTTCATAAAATGAAGGGGGTTTCTCAAGACCCAACAGAAACCTAGGACAGCAGTGGTCGGGTATGAGAAGCCTCCCCGAGATCCACTCTTCCAGCCTCTTCAGTGTTCTGGGCTGCCGAGTGGAGAGGGGAGGTAGGACAGGTGATCTAGGTGAGCCACTCCCAACAGCCAAACCCCCTGAGCAGTGACCAGTAGAGAGGACAGGTGACCCAGGCTGGGCTGACCCCTGTGAACCCCAGGGCCTGCCTTCTTCCTCAGACAGGAGCAGTGTGGGCATGGCTGTGCAGCCCAGAAAGACACCAGCCTGTCAGTGAGCAGAGACAACAGAAAACAGAATCGTAGAGAAACAGATCCAGGACTCTGACCACCTCAAAACCTCTGGGTCAAAAGGCACCTGCAGCCTGCCTGAGGCCTGGACTTCGTAGCTGCAGGAGCCAGTGAACTTCCTGTCTGGAGAAGCCAGGATTAGTGGGGTCTCCTATGACGTGGAGCCATATGCAGCCTAACTGATCCGTTTCCTCTCAGAGTCTGTCTCTTCTGCTTCCTGGCCATGCAGCCAATCACGAAAGCTCTTAGTGCCTCAGTCTCCCCACCTGCAACACCTAAGTAATACCTACTTCCCAGGACCACTAAATTAAGTGAGATACTTGACATAAGGCACCAACGTGGCGAGGTCCCGGCACACGACAGATGGCAGGCCACACCCCCATCCCTGAACGATGGCCCGTGAGAGACACTGTTTCCAAGAAGCACCCCGCACTCTACAAGTCAGCCACGGTGTTAGCACTGTGGGGCTTCCTCCTAGAAGCAAACCAGTCAGTCACAGCAGCTGATGACAGTGGGAACGAACTGGTAGAGGACAGAGAAATACAAACTGGTCAGAGCCACAGCTGCTTTCACCAACCTGCTTAAAGAATCCTGTCTTTAAGAAAACACCACCTCTTACAGCTAGGATATGTGGGAACTGTAATTCAAATACACCGTTGGTCAAAATGGAAAAGTTTGGCAGTTTCTAAAAAAGTTAAATATAGGGGGGCCTGGTTGGCTCAGTCGGCTAAGCGTCTGACTCTTGATTTTGGCTCAGGTCATGATCTCAGGGTCCTGAGCAGGGAGTCGGCTTCCCTCCCTCTCTCCCTCTGCCCCTCCCCCTGTGTGCTCTCTCTTTCAAATAAACAAAAAAAAATTTTTAATTAAATACACACCTACTATATGATCCTACCATTCACTCCGGACAATAAAGAAAATATATATGTCTACACAGAGACTTGTACAATGTTTACAATAGCTTTATCTGGAAACAACCCAAATGTCATCGACAGAAGAATGTATAAACAAATTATAGTACATCCATACAATGAAATATTGCTCCATAATCAGAAGGAGCAAACTGCTGATACATACAAAAACAAGAATGACAGGCAAAGCATGAAAGGAGACAGACAAGAAAGAGTACACGCTGTAGAATTCCATTTACACGAAGTTCTGCCACATGCGAACTGAACTACTGCAGCAGAAAGGAAATCAGTGATTACTTGGGGACTAGAGGGGCAGGAAGGATGGGAGGGAGGAATTGCAGAGAGGCTCAAGGAAACTTCTGGGTCTGAACAGGTATGTTCGCTCTCTTGGTTATGGTAACAATTTCCCAAAGTGTGTTTGTAAGTGAGATGTTATGTGTGTATATCTCAAAACTTAGCAAACTGTACACTTTTTAAAAAATTATTCCAAGGGCACCTGGAAGGCTCAGCTGTTCAGCATCTGCCTTTGGCTCAGGTCATGTTCCCAGGGACCTGAGATCGAGTCCCGGATCTGGCTCCCTGCTTGAGCAGGAAGCCTGCTTCTCCCTCTCCCACTCCCCCTGCTTGTGTTCCCTCTCTTGCTGTCTCTCTCTGTCAAATAAATAAAATCTTAAATAAATGAATGAGGGGTGTCTGGGTGGCTCAGTGGGTTAAGCCTCTGCCTTCAGCACAGGTCATGATCTCAGGGTCCTGGGATGGAGCCCTGCTCTCTGCTTCCCCCTCCCCCTCTGCCTACTTGTGATCGGTCTCTGTCAAATAAAAAATAATAATAATAAAATATTTTTTTAAAAATGAATGAATGTCATTCCGAGACAGACTCAGAAAGACTCCTCCTTCAGAGCATAACTGGGAAAACACGGCACATGACTGAAGTTTAGAACTTGAGATTTTACTTTTAGCTCAGTCAAGGGGTCCCCCCTACCTTTTCTAAAACACTTGTATATATTGTGAGAGGATCATCAGAGGAAATCTAGCTAACATCTGTTGAGACAACATGGGGACACATGGTATCAAATTTTTTTCTTGTGGTAACTTTTAAGATCTACTCTCTAAGCAACTTTCAAATAGGCAATATAGCAGCATTAACCATAGGGGCGCCTGGGTGGCTCAGTGGGTTAAGCCGCTGCCTTCGGCTCAGGTCATGGTCTCAGGGTCCTGGGATCGAGTCCCACATTGGGCTCTCAGCTCGGCGGGGATCCTGCTTCCTCCTCTCTCTCTCTGCCTGCCTCTCTGCCTACTTGTGATCTCTCTCTGTCAAATAAATAAATAAAATCTTAAAAAAAAAACCAAAACCATAGTTACGATGCTGTCCATCATACCCTAGGACTACTGATTAAATATCTGGAATTCTGTTTCAGGTATAAAACCTTTTGATCCTCTTCCCCCATTCCGCCCACCTCCCAGCTCCTACTTCTGCACCAATCTATTATCTTTAAGATTCTACAGATAAATGAGATCAGACAGTATTTATCTGACTTATTTCATGTAGCACCATACTCCCAAAGTCCATCTGTGCTCTCACAAATAACAAGATTTCCTTCTTGTTGATGAATTATGCACAAATACACACACACACAGATATACACACACACTATCTTTATCCATTCATCCATCAATAGACACCTAGGTTATTTCCGTATCTTGGCTGTTTGTTGGAGGTGCATGTATCTTTTTTGAGTTAGTGCTTTCTTTTGCTTTGGATAAATACCCAGAAGTGAAATTGCAGCACCGTATGGCAGTTCTATTTTTAACTTTTTTAGGAAACTCCATACTGTTTTCCACAGTGGCTGCACCTTTTACAGTCCTACCTGACAGCTCACAAGGGCTACCTCTTCTCCACATCCCTGGCGACATTCACTATTTCTTATCTTTTTGATACTAGCCATTGTAATGGATATAGGGTGATATCACCTGGACTTTTGATTTGCATTTCCTTGATGATGAGTGATGTTTGAGCCTGTTTTTCTGGACTTGTTGGCCATTTGCAGAAAAAATGTCTTAAAGTCCTCTGTCCATTTTTTAAGCAGATTGTTTGGACTTTTGCTACTGAGTTGCAGGAGTTATTATATATTTTGGATATTAACCTCTTATCAGATACATGATTTTCAAGTATCTTTTCCCATTCAGTGGATGATATTTTTCATTTTGTTGATGGTTTCCTTTGCTGTGCAGAGCTTTTTAGTTTAATGAAGTCCTACTTATTTTAACTTATTTATTTATTTGCCTTCTAACATTATACTTTTACTTTTTTTTTTATTTTTTAAAGATTTTATTTAGGGACGCCTGGGTGGCTCAGTTGGTTAAGCAGCTGCCTTCGGCTCAGGTCATGATCCCAGCGTCCTGGGATCGAGTCCCGCATTGGGCTCCTTGCTCAGCAGGGAGCCTGCTTCTCCCTCTGCCTCTGCCTGCCATTCTGTCTGCCTGTGCTTGCTCTCTCTCCCTCTGATAAATAAATAAAAAATCTTAAAAAAAAAAAAGATTTTATTTATTTATTTGACAGACAGAGATCATCACAGGTAGGCAGAGAAGCAGGCAGAGAGAGAGGGGAGGAAGAAGGTTCCTTGCCGAGCAGAGAGCCCGATGCGGGGCTCAATCCCAGGACCCTGAGATCATGACCTGAGCGCAAGGCAGAGGCTTCAATCCACCAAGCCACCCAGGCACCCCAACAGTACACTTTTAAATGTGTCCTTTGTTGTACGTCAATTATACCCCAACAGAGCCATTTTTTTAAAAATTTAGTGCTTCTGAGCTCCTATGTTCAGGAGCCTGGGAAACCAAGACACGAACCATCGTACGACAAAACAGACAGACTTGATTCTGGCCGTAATGGGAAGGTGTTCTTAAAATGCAATTCCATTAACACTCATTCCACTGTGAACCATCACTATCAGGGACTTTCACCCACTTTTAAGGACAATGCAAATATTTCAGCAGTCCCCTGAGGTATCTCCTTGAGAAATATCTCCTTCCCTTAGACAAAAAGCCATTGACTGGAAGTACCCAGAGGCAAATGCCTGAAGCTCTCTCCCTCTGCCTTTGAGAAACCCAAGCCTGCCATGCTCACAAGCAACAGGACTGCCTTACATTCTAAGGTTATTAGCTCAGGAGTTTCAACACACACTTGGGGTGTGGGAGGGAGAAACCCTCTAAGAGTGAATGTCTTTTGTCTTAGTATCATCCTGACAGGGGTGCCTGAGTGGCTCGGTCCTTAAGCGCCTGCCTTCAGCTCAGGGATCCTTCAGCTCAGGTCATGATCCCAGGGTCCTAGGACTGAGCCCCACATCAGGCTCCCTTCTGGGAGAGGAGCCTGCTTTCCCTTTCCCTTTGCTGCTCCCCCTGCTTATGCTCTCAGTCTCTCTCTGTCAAATGAATGAATAAAATCTTTTTTTTTTTTAAGATTTTATTTATTTGAGAGAGTGGGCGAGAGCGAGAAAGGGAACACAAGCAGGGAGAGTGAGAGAGGGAGAAGCAGGCTTCCTGATGAGCAGGGAGCCCAATGTGGACCTTGATCCCAGGACCTTGGGATTAACAACCGAGCCACCCAGGTGCCCCTAATAATATCTTTATATATGTATATATATATATCATCCTGACATCCTGACATCCTGAGGATGATCTGTTTCCTTTCTTACAAGCTGGGGGGCAAGCTTGTCTTTCAAACTAACAAACAAAATAATAAAAGGATACTTTTATCCCCTTCCCTTGGTCAAGCTCATTAATGCACTGTACCAACATTAAAATGAGATACTTTCTGTAAGAGTCATATTTCCAACAAATAGACACAAGAAAAGGGAACAGAAAGAACAATATAATAGAAGCACCATGCAACCAACAGAACAAGTAATATGTCACAAAATATTGAGAGATGCTGCACCCCCTTCACTGGCTGTACCCCCCATACCGCCTATAGGCAACCACAATCCAAAGTTTGGGAATTGTCATTGCAGTGAATATATGTGTATTTCTACTACATATGTAAAACTTTATATATAAACAGTATCATACCATAGGTTATTTTTTGGCAATTTGTTTTTTCAGCTCAACAGTTTGCAAAACTGACCAGCGTGGTATGCTTGGTGATTCCACTCTTGCCTATGTCCATCCTCTTTCCTGGCCCACTTCTGATTTTAGCCACAGTAACGGCCAGCAGTTCTGCGCCAGCTCAAACTATTCTCTAGAGACCACCTACAGATCCCGGCACACACCTTTTCTTTTCCTTTTTGCCCCAGCAGAGCCAGCATGCATGAGCATCCAGCCTGGAAGCTCGAAGAACGAATGCCTCCCTCAATGGGGAGCAGCTTCCCGGCCTTCTCCAGGCAGACAGGTCCTGAGGCATTCTGTACGTACGCTCCTCAAGAGGCCCCAGCAGAACTGTCCACAGCAGTGACCTCAATAACTCACCCTAGTCCTGGTTTCTCCTCCTTCCCTGGATCACTCCCTGTTCCTCCTTCCTGCTTCCCAGGATCACCTCCCCAGAAAAAGGCATCTCCACATGGGTGTAGGTCCTCAGGTCCAGCCCAGTCTCAGGAGAACACAAACTGAGCAGAGTTCCGGTTTACTCATTATTACTCTGTATATACCATTTTTATTGGCCTAATTTATTTTGAAAGACTCTGCCCTTTAGGATGGAGTGTGTTACAAGAAGTCAAACTTTTAAGCGACACTTGATAGCAGAGAAAGGATCATCATAGGAAGGAATACCAAACTTCATGCAGTCTGGTTCCTGAGCAGTTTATACCGTGCGGTGTACACATGTGCAGACACAACTGAAAGGGAGGCTAGCAACTACTTCGTTATCTCTGGACAGTGAGATTGGAAGCAAAGTTTCTTCTTTTATTATTTTTATGCAATTGTCCCATTTCTATGTAAAAACATGAATCACTCCTAAGGAGGAAAAAAAAAAACCAAGAAAGTCTATATAGATTATCTACAGTTGACATCAGTAGGATTCCTACAATGAATGACTCAGCCTAGAGGAGGAGGTCTCATGGCAGAAGAAAGAAGGGAAGGATCCAGGGTCCAGAAGAGGACGTGTGAATGGCCCCTGGGTACAGAAGAGACGGGCTGGGGAGGTAGAGAGATGGGCAAAGAACAGGTACCCCCAGCATCCATCCCCCTCTGCCCTTCCTAGAAGGGTCCTGAGAGGATTCTAGAGCCTCCTGCTCCCACCACAGCCCCAGTCCTCCAGAGAAAAGACTCCACCTCCAGCTCTGGAGAAGACCTCACCGGTCTGAGGGCAATTGATCTCCCTTACCCGGTACTGGTTCAGAAATCACCATGTGGTCCAATCTGGGCCAATAAAATATAAGAAGAGGTCTGTTGACAGCTTCTGGAAAAGCTGTACTTGGCCCATAAGGAAATGCCTCATGGGAACTATCTCTGCCTCATGGGAACTCTCTGCTACAGGAAACCACAGGGGAATGAATCAGCCTCAGGACTACGGAAACCAAGAGAGCAGAGACCAAGAGAACCTGGATCCTTGATGACAGAGCTGCTGGGACCCACAAACCCATCACCCACTCTGTGCTTGCTGACAGGAGCCAACCAATTTCCTTGTACGTGAGCCAGTTTGGGGTCCCACTCCTGCAGCTGAAAGGATTCTAATTATCCCACCTGCCCCTTTGAAGGCTCTTCTGGCTGTCCATTTCATCCTCATTTAACCCACACACGGTGTCGTAGGGGTCATGGCGCCCTTTGTCCCAAACCTCAGATCCCTTCTGAATGTCCTGATGCCGATCAGCAGGATCTAACCAAACTCCAAACCTTACATACCCCTTCATCTCACTCACTACCAGCCTAGAGTAGTAAACACCTGAGCCTTTCAATCAGGGAAGTGTGGGATTACCTGTTAGCGCTTCCAAAATACTTCCCAGGTGGCAAGTACTTGACAAAATTTAGCTCATTAAATCTTCACACCCACTCTTTCAGGCAGAAACTATGATTATCCCCAGTTTACAGGTGAGAACACCGGGCACTAATGCTCCAGAGAACTCCTGTAACTCCATCCTAGGTCACACAGCAAGTCCCAGATTCAACCCCAGAGCTGCCTGACACCCCTGTCCTCATTTTCTTTTTAAAGATTTTATTTATTGGGGCGCCTGGGTGGCTCAGTGGTTAGGCCGCTGCCTTCGGCTCGGGTCATGGTCCCAGGGTCCTGGGGTCGAGCCCCGCATCGGGCTCTCTGCTCAGCAGGGAGCCTGCTTCCTCCTCTGTCTCTCTGCCTGCCTCTCTGCCTACTTACGATCTCTGTCTGTCAAATAAATAAATAAAGAAAAAAAAAAAAAAGATTTTATTTATTTATTTATTTGAGAGAGAAAGAGTGCATGGGGAAAGGCAGAGAGGGAGAAGCAGATGCCCCGCTGAGCAGGGAGCCCGGAGGTGGAGCTCAATCCCAGGACCCTAGGGTCAGGACCCAAGCCAAAGGCAGACGCTTAACCGACTGAGCCACCCACATGCCCTGTAATCCTCATTTTAAACCACAACTTCCCTCCTCCCAGAAACCCAAGAGAAGCAGGTATTGCCCTTGGCTGGCAGATGGACAGAAAAATCAGACTCAGCCTCGACTCCACTACCTCAAAAAATACCATTCATTCCTAGACACTAGCCAAAGGCATTTCAAAGGTCCAATCATGGGATATATCTTGCTTGCAGAAACTACAGGACATGCTCATCTGAGGGAGTAAAAATCATGTCGTAAAAAGCATTATCAGGACATCTTGTTCTTAGCTATTTACAATGGACATGGGACTCCAAAAGAGCTCAAAACTCAAATCAGGCTTTAGGGATCTAAGGTAGGTTACCACCTCATAAAGGGTTAGGATGGATCATTCTCTTGGGGTGCCTGGGTGTTTCTCTAGAATCATTCTGGACTGAAGTGGGTTTATTGTCCATTCAAAAAAAAAAATTCAAATTTAAAGAATCATTTTCTTTTTAGAAATCATTTTCTGAACTCTTATTTGTAAAAGACCCCTACATGCATGACAGAGCTCAGTTCTTCGATTTTCTTACTGTAACTTCTGTGGCCTGCCCTGCTCTTCATTAACGTTGTTAACCTACTCCTGTGGCACCCCTCCCGACACACACTTAGACCCTCAGTGAGCCCCCTAAGGCAGGTGACAAGGCCCCAGTCCCCTCTGTCCTCCTGACCACTAGCCCAGCTCCTGGCACGGATCCTGGCACACAATGAACCCTCTAGAAGTATTTATCGAAAAAAGCATCTAGCCGTGAAGACTTGGAGCTATCAGTGACCCTCTATCAGCCTCCCTCCATCACGGAGACAACATTCCTCTCTTTCCAATTCTCTATCAGTACTTCTGGCTAGGTCAGGGAGAAAAGCTCAGTGTGGTGCTAAGTTTCTCTGAACACCTATGGCTCCCTGGCTAATTTTCCTTTTTAACCAAAAGAGTGGGCCTCCCGCTAAGAACAGGCATCGACGCTAGCTAGAATTTAATAACGCCGCTTTGGGTTTATCTATGGTTTACCCTGATTTACCTATGACATTGCTTTTCTGTTATGACAGTGACACAAGTCTCCTTTTCAAACACATTTGTTTTAAAAGTGAGTCAGCCACAGTGGGGAAAAGGGTTAAGCAAAAATGAAACAGAGGCAGCCATGGGATCTGGCAAAATGAATAATACAAGGAACTCCTTTACGTATGACTGAAGTCTGGGAAACACAGACCTGGTCCAGTTCTCCCCTTTGACAGACAGGGAAGCCGGCTGAGAGACAGAGGGGGGCAGAGCCTCTCCTTGGGGCCCCAGGGATGCTGGAGAAAGGCCCAGGTCTTGCCAAATCCGGCTCGCTCTGGGCCTTTCCCAGGACCAAAAAGCGGTGAACACCTGCTGATCCTACTGATAACGCCTGATGGTCAGCTTCAACTGCTGGCAGAACAAAAGCCATTGTGCAAGTGTTTCAATTTTTGCCCTGTCACATGGAAACAGTGCCCAGGCTGACTCACTCCTTCCCATCATTAAAACACGAAGATCTGCATTAGTCATCATCACTCAAGCATCACCCCCATAAATGCTACCTCTGGGAAAGGTGTTGGGTGTTCCCTGCCCCGGAGAGAGACAACCTAAAAATGACACGCCCCTCAAAGGGACGCAGCACTGAAAATCTGGCCCAACCAGGGAAACAGTGGGCAGCCTCGTACCCAAGGAGCAACAGAAGGAACCAGGTAGTTCGTTACATGAGACACACACAGATCCCTTCCGCCTGGCAGGGCTCAGGCCAGTGAACCCCTGAAAAGAACTGGGAATGATGCTTTCCACCCCTTCCATCCCTGCACAACCTCCCACATCCTTCTAGACTTGGGAGCCACAGAACCTGCTGCTGTCAATCTCCTCCAGTCTCCCAGCAAGCCTGAGGCTGTTTGTACAGGGTGTGACCCCAGGATTCCAGTTTCCAAGCACTACTGTAAAAATATTGTCACTAGCTCCACGGCATGGGTTTGGGTTGCGCTGGGTTTAAGACCACACCCAGGGCAGCAGAAATCTTGGCATCAAGCCCCACCATGATCCCAGGTATCAAAGCGCCAGGACTAGAAGGAAGAGAAAACAGTGCCCAGGGCCAAGGCAGAGCCAGGCCTGGCTGGAGGAGGGCAGTCGGTGCACGCCCCTTTGTTCCAGATGGGAAACACACAAGGCAGTGAGCATGGTCTCATCTCCGGCGTGGCTGCTTTCTCTTCGTGATTCTCAGCTGAGCCCTGAAAAGGATAAGTGGGAGGTGCGGGACTTTCTAGTAATAATGCTCCTGCCAGCATCGCGAGGGCAGCAGCTGTCAGCGGTCACTGCCCATGACCAGGAGCGATGCTAAGGGCTTTAGATGCACATTCTCTTTATACCTTAGAACTCAGTAAGGCAGAGCATTTTATTTTATTTTAAAGATTTTATTTACTTATTTGATATAGAGAGAGTGAGCACAGGCAGGGGGAGCAGGAGAGGGGGACAATCCCAGGACCTTCCAATCATCATGACCTGAGCCACAAGGCAGGTGCTTAACCAACTAAGCCACCCAGGCATCCCCAAGACAGAGCACTTCATTATCATATTCTGCATATGGAAGACAGGCCCTTAGAGGTGAAAAAGCTTCCTGGGGTCAGCCAGCTCTCAGAAGGTCAGAGCCAAGGCTCAGACCCACCCCAAGTGCATCACTGGGATGGTGTCACAGCCACTTCCACAAGAGCCAAACCAGGAAAGAAACGGGGAGTAAATCTAAGAAACGAGGATTAAGGGCGCCTGGGTGGCTCAGAGGGTTAAGCCTCTGCCTTCGGCTCAGGTCATGATCTCAGGGTCCTGGGATCGAGTCCCACATCGGGCTCTCTGCTCAGCAGGGAGCCTGCTTCCTCCTCTCTCTCTCTCTGCCTGCCTCTCTACCTGCTTGTGATCTGTCTGTCAAATAAATAAATAAAATCTTTAAAAATAAAATAAAATAAAATAAAACAATCACCTTAATCCAAGCATACCCTCCCCTTTATTAAAAAAAAAAAAAAAGAAAGAAACGAGGATTAAAGAAAAAAAAAAAAGAAAGAAAGGCAAAAATGCTAGTTAAAACAACAGATTCATTAGCCAAACAGGACAAAAGGGAAAGTGAGGGAAGATGTCAAGAATAGTTGGCACCCATTTTCTGTCCTTAAGGAAAGCTTGGCTGGAAGATCAGGAAGTGTCTCTAGCCCATGGTTCCTGCCGGCAGCTACTCAAAACCCCAGGTCACCTCTTCTAAAAGCAGCTCACTAGATATGAGGTACCCTGGACCCGTTTCTGGGAGTATTCCCACCTACCTCTCCCCTTCCAAGGTAATCAGGTCACTTCTTCCTCCAGTCCGGGGGGCCACCGCAGGTCAAGGAAGGAGGAGGGGGACAGGGGAGAAGGAGGGCAAAGACCACCATTCAGGTGGCCCCTATTATCTGCCACGTGCTTTGTAAAGATTGTGTCGTTTACTCTTCAACAACGCCAACAAGCCTGGGACACTGAAGCTCAGAGAGGTCCAGCAACTTCCCCTGAGTCTCCCAGGCAGTCAGCGGCAGGGGCTAACTGACCCACAGTCGCGACCACGCTCAGGAACCTAGTTCAGTTTGCATCTGGAAGTGGTTTCCTTCCCTCCCCTTTGCTTCGAACACGGGTAGAACAGATGACTCCGTGGACCAGGTGTCCTGAGGGCTGTTGAGGAAATGTTTCAGAAACACCAATATCATGAAGACCTTAGGGCTGCATAAAATACTCAGACTTCTAAAAGCTCCCAGATGGGTAAGGGTGAACCAAGCTGCCAACGACACTCTGTTAGGCTCATACTGGAGACACTGAAATTGCTAATGGAATCGAGCAACTAAAAAGTAGATGAATTTCCGCGCTGGGCTTCACCATGAGACAAGGGCATACTAGTTACCAAACATAATAACTATTATTAAGAGACCTTGGCAATCCCAATAAAAGTTGGTCCTAAAAACTTTTAAGAGACAGAAAATAGCTGGAACACCCCCACTCTGTGGTTGACCATAACATATTTCAAGACCAAGCGAGACTCGCAAACCATGAGCCTCAACCAAGACCACCAATTTTAATGCTGGCCCCGGTTCTGCAATAACTCAACGATGAAGCTTGTTACAACAATCAGTATGATCAAATGATTTTACAAAACATTTCCAGTCCAGTCTCTTTTCTCCTGAGACCATGCAATCTCCTTTCCCCATTCTGATCAAAAAGCAGCTGTTCACACAAAACTCCCCAAAAGTAGAAAAAGATTTGTTAAGATTCTCCACAGGTGGTATTTTTTTTTTCTTTGTATTTCTCTACATTCTTGCAATTTTCTTCTAAGAACTACAAATGCAACTTCTTAATATTAAAAAAAATACTTAAAGGGAATTCTGAAGACCATGCTGATGGCTCTCCTTTGAGGAAAGGGTTTGACTCATGGTCAATACTCAGTGGCTGATCTGGAATGTGCCTTAGTTTCCTCATCTGTATAATGAGGATTATAACAATAACTACATCCCATGGTTGCAATTAGGCTTTACTTAGCTATTAGTGAAAAGCATCCTTCACAATTTTCTGGCACAGGTAGGTGTTCAATATATATTCACTATTATTAGTGAAACTGTGATTATAGTGACTCTCAGTGGATCCCATTTATATTCATTTTCTGCAATTCACATGGCCCTTGGAAAAGGCTTTATTCTCTAACAGTTGAAGCAAATCACCAATGTTCAGAGAACGACAATGAAGTGCTGAATTCTTTACATCAGCATCACTGTCCCCCAAATGAGGGTGTTCTACTGGGACCCCATACCCAGAGGTCCACTACACAAAATTCCTCTTCCGATATGGGCTACAAATGATCCCATTTTGCATTTTTGAAAGCAAATATATTGCAGACCAATGAATGCATCAGACTTATTATTCAACCCATCTATGTTGGAGGCTGTGCATTTATTCAATAACTTCTTATATTCCTACTAGGTGTCAAGCCCCGAGCCCCAGAGATGAACGAGAGATTCAAACCTGCCCCTAGAGCAGAGGGGAACAAGTGGGAGAGCAAGAAACAGGCAGGTCAAGAGACCTACAGAGCTCAGGAAGTGATGACATGAGACGGCACAAGGCAGGAGGAGAGCTCCGAGTGACCCTCCAACCTCAGGTGTGACCGCCCATGGTGTCAAACAAGTGTGCCAAGAAGAAGGGACAGGAGAGGTCATTATGGTGATGAGAGATGCATGCCCGACAGGAAGCGTAATGTGACAGCCTGATCATTTCCTGTAAAGAACACGGGCACAGGAGAGGCATCCCCCAAGCGCCCGCAAGCCTCTTCCTTCAGTGCTGAGAAGGAACGTGACAAGCCACCGTACAGGTGCTTGCCAGCCAAGATCCCTATGGCTCCTGCTCTTGGCACGCTCTCTGGGTTCTGCCCCTAGACCCCTGGAGGCTGCAAGCTCCTCTGAGAGGCCCCCAGGCGCCCCAGGAGCACACACTTGGTCTTCCAGCCTCTGCCTCTTCTGCCAAAGGAATCTTATAAACAGAACCCAGGACTCTGCTCAATTACTACACAGCCAAGTCACAGAGGCTGCACCTGTGGTCCCCTGGAGGGTGGCACCTAGCCCCCCCCCCCACCTCTGGCCTGCTTTCCCCCATCCAGGGAACAAATCACTCTGTTCTTGCGAGGAAGCAGCCCAGGCCCAGCCATGCTCCCCTCAGACTGAAGAAGGCCAAATAATCCTTGTTTCCCTGGAATATCTGAGAAATCACTTCAGGGAGGTACAGGGAAATAGGGGTGATTCACACAAGCAGTACAGCACCAGCATGATAAGAACTTGATTGTTTTCTTGGGGGCAGCAGGGGAGATGGAGGAATCTGATTTTAGCCACCGAGAATCTTTTCAGACCCTAGCCTCCACGGGAGGCCTGCATGGGGCGGAGAGTAACACCATTCTTGTTTGTAGATGGAAAGCTGACTGCTGCTTGCTTTTTTTTCATCTTAAAATCTGAATTTATGGGCCGCAACAAATTTACATATGCCAGCCACAAATCCCCACCCATTTCCCTATAGCTCAAAAGCCCAAATTCCACACTGTGTTCTCACTATATCTAAACGGAAATTCCAGGGAAGTCGTCTGGCATGGCAGAAGCTGACCAGCCTTATGAAAATACCCAGAAAGGTGACCCATTTAGTCAAAAGAGCTTTCAGATCTCCGTGAGAAAAGGAATTCACGCTAGCATAAAGGGCCTTCAGAGAGGGAGAGCAGGGGTGTTGTGTAAACGCCCAGACCTTGCAACTAACCAGCCCAGCGGTTTCTGGGGAGGCTGAGCACTGAGTGCTCCCCCACCCCAGCCCCAGAGCAGCTTCCTCTCTCTGGAGTGCTGCAGGAGATGCCCTTGGGGACACCAAGCTCAGCTCCAGAGCAGCTCCCCAGAGCTACGTGCCCCTGCTAGGGGCCCTTCACAAGGCTCCCCAGGAAGAGCGGGGGCTGCTAGCTTGGAGTGGGGAGTGGGCAGCTACTTGTGCCAGAGCAGCCAGACTGATGAAGGCCAACACTCCTGCCAGGAGAGAGAGGCTCTGGTCAGCAGCAAACACAACCCCACATGCCCTACTGCCTGTTAATCTTTAAAGGTAGGAGAAGGAGAGGATGGGGCTTGGGGTCCTTTCTGAGAGCAACCCAACAGGGACTGTGACAGAGGATCTCCGGGCACAGCTATGTCTCCACCCCATGGGGTGGGCACCGTGAGCCCCCCAGCTGCTACGAGGGCACCTCCTCCTCACCCACCAACAAAGCCCTGCCTGGCCGCCCAAAGCAGCCTTCAGCTGCTCCCCACTGTCCGAACCCTGCCCCAAATAACCAAATAAAGGCAGGGGAAGAACTAGAGTTCCTCCAGAACTGAAGAGGAGGCCCCAGTTAAAGAAAGTTCAACAATGCTGGGCGAGACAAGGCAAATGGGCCCCCCAAAATTTTGTTTTCTAGAAGAACATTTCAATTGCACATTCATCAAGGTCAAGTGAGTCAAGCTGCACGCAACACAGAAATAAGCAGAACTAAAGCCGCAGGAAATCTCTCACTACAGTGTATCTATTTTACTTTTAAGGGTGAAACCAAACTTGGAGATTAAAAAAAGAAAATACTCAACAGTTTGATGCAGGCAAGCATTGTGCCTGGCATGTGCAGAGAGGCTGATTTGGGCCTCAATTTTCTCATCTGCAAAATGGAAATGAATACAAAGCCACTTTGCACGCTCCACGACAAGGACGAGAGCAATAAAGGTAAGGCACTCAGGACCATGCTTAGTGGCTAGCAGGCAGAGGAATGCGGTAGACATTCCGCTCCAGGATACGTGTGCGCATCTAACATTCAGTACACCAATGTCTCATCAGCACGGATCCTTGGAAAAGCCAAGGAACATGCAGGAGGAGGACAAGTGTTCTCCCTACCAAGCCATCTCTCCAGGCCAGGTTGTGATGATGACGGAAAGGAGGAAGTCAGATGCTCTGTCAAAATAATTCTGACCTAAAACCAGTCTCGGCTAAGTGAAAAACCAAACTGCTTCTTTGCTTCTAGTACAAGAAAATCTTAACGAAGGACATTCTACTGCACAGCAACTGGTCAAAGGGGGATCAGGGAAGTTAAAAGTTCTTTGCTGTGTGTTGTAACCAGACAATGAGTGAAAGAAAGCAAGCCCCAGGAAATTTTTTTTTAGAACTGAACAGTTTGCAGAAGAGTTACAACAACCATCTACAATGTTTCAAACGACTGTATATAAGGCAAGTGCTATAAGGCTCTTAGAGGAAAGGCAACACTGGAGGTATAGCTCAGTATGATTTTGAAAAAGAGAAATCATGATACTAAGTAGGTAGAATTAAAATACCCAATAGTAAAACAACAACAACAACAAAACCAATAGTTCCATCCTTCATACTGTGTATAGCTTCTCTCAGGCACTGCTTTATCATTTTGGCATAAAGAGCCATTTGGTTTTCTAATCATCTTTCCCAAAAAACTCTCTCCCTAGAACAGGACTCAATTTCCCAAGAAAAGCAAGCAAGGCACTTAAAAGCTGCAAGGCCACTTTCCAAGCCCCGGCAGAGGGAAAGTGCTGTTGTTCATTACACAGTAACCTGAGCCAATCTGGTGATTATTGAGCATGTTTAATGGATAACTAGATTTACACCAGTAATGTAAGGTGCCTTCTCGTAGACTGTCATGAAAGGCAATTTTCATCATTGTAAGAGCAGGAAACAGCACTCCTTTACACTGAAATGGCTCATTCCATTGCGTTTATTCGTTTGGTTCAACTTGGGGGAAGTGGACAGAATTAGAGATCTACCTCCTTCACTGAAGACAACTAAAGATCAAAACTAAATGCAGAATAGCAACAGGAAGGGGATAGGAGAGATGAAATGCAGGAAAAGGTCCTCGGGGGCCTCCCAATGGGTGGCCCTCCACAAGGGCACACAAGAATATCCATTAGAATATGAGGAAGTGGTGGGGCACCTGGGTGGCTCAGTGGGTTAAGCCACTGCCTTCGGCTCAGGTCATGATCTCGGGGTCCCGGGATCGAGTCCCACATCGGGCTCTCTGCTCGGCAGGGAGCCTGCTTCCTCCTCTCTCTCTCTCTCTCTGTCTCTCTGCCTACTTGTGATCTCTGTCTGTCAGATAAATAAATAAAATCTTAAAAAAGAAATCTATAAAAAAAAAGAATATAAGGAAGTGGTGATGGAACATGGGGGCTTAAGTGGGTAGAATAAGAATCAATGAAACAAGATGGAATTGGGAGGGAGACAAACCATAAGTGACTCTTAATCTCACAAAACAAACTGAGGGTTGCTGGGGGGAGGGGGGTTGGGAGAAGGGGGTGGGATTATGGACATTGGGGAGGGTATGTGCTTTGGTGAGTGCTGTGAAGTGTGTAAACCTGGTGATTCACAGACCTGTACCCCTGGGGATAAAAATATATGTTTATAAAAAATAATGAATTTTTAAGAAAAAGAATATCCATTAGAACACAGGAAAACTAAGATTTACTAATATTTAATATACAGGCTGACAGTAAGATATGTATATAGCTTGCGAATTTGCATGTATGAGAGAGGGACACGTTAAAATTGTTTGACTGATAGGAATGACTACAGTCACAGTCAAGAAAGCCCCAGAGTGGGGCACCTCGGTGGCTCAGTGGGCTAAAGCCTCTGCTTCCGCTCAGGTCATGATCCCAGGGTCCTGGGATCGAGCCTCGCATCAGGCTCTCTGCTCTGCAGGGAGCCTGCTTCCTCCTCTCTCTCTGCCTGCCTCTCTGCCTACTTGTGATCTCTGTCAAATAAATGAATAAAATCTTAAAAAGAAAGAAAGCAAGCAAGCCCCAGAGTAGATGATCTATTTCAACTGGGTTCACCTACCCCACACCAAGTGGGGTATGCCTGGATGGCAGCCTCCAGCCTCAGAAGACCCTTTGTGAGGGGTGCCTGGATGGCTCAGTGGGTTAAAGCCTCTGCCTTCGGCTCAGGTCATGATCCCAGGGTCCTGGGATTGAGCCCCACATCTGGCTCTCTGCTCTGCAGGGAGCCTGCTTCCTCCTCTCTCTCTGCCTTGCCTCTCTGCCTATTTGTGATCTCTGTCTGTCAAATAAATAAATAAATAAATAAATAAATAAATAAAATCTTTAAAAAAAAAAAAAAAAGAAGACCCTTTGTGAGACAGCCCCTGCCTACCTCTGTGTCACCCACTCCTCTGACCTCCAGCTGACAAAGCCTTCTGCTGTGCCTCACCTGCCTAATTCTACTCAGGCTTTAGGTCCCAGCTTTACAGTCCCTCCCTCCAGGGAGTCCTCCAGACTACCCATCCCAGCCTCAGGGAAGACACTCCTCCCCATGAAAGCCTCCACCCAGAAAGCCTGCCATCTTGATCCTCAAACCCACAGATGGCAGGCAGCGGACAGTAGCTACTGGGAGTGAGCTGGAAGTAAAAGAATTTCAGCCTTCACACCTGACCTGCTTTGTCACAGTAACATTTTTTTTTTCATTTTAAAATTTTTTTATTAATTTTTTATTTTTTATAAACATATAATGTATTTTTATCCCCAGGGGTACAGGTCTGTGAATCACCAGGTATACACACTTCATAGCACTCACCATAGCACACACCCTCCCCAATGTCCATAACCCCACCCCCTTTCTTCCAACCCCCCTCCCCCCAGCAACCCTCAGTTTGTTTTGTAAGATTAAGAGTCACTTATGGTTTGTCTCCCTCCCAATCCCATCTTGTTTCATTTATTCTTCTCCTACCCCCTTAACCCCCCATGTTGCATCTCCACTTCCTCATATCAGGGAGATCATATGGTAGTTGTCTTTCTCTGCTTGACTTATTTCGCTAAGCATGACACCCTCTAGTTCCATCCACGTCGTTGCAAATGGCAAGATTTCATTTCTTTTGATGGCTGCGTAGTATTCCTCAAAACCACACTAACATTTTTAACAAAGTCGCCAGGAGATCTGTGTGTGCTTGAAGGTTTGAGAAGCACACTCCCAGGTTACTCTCTCCTCTGCACCAAGCAGTGCGTGAGGCAAGCTCAGGGCCCGACTCTCATTATTGCTGTGGCCCTAGCACTGGGGCTGGCTCACAGCTGATCTCTCCTAGATTCACTGGAATGAGGAAAGGAAGGAAAGATCTTAGGAGACATCTTTGACAGAGGTTCCAAACTTGGCTGGGGGGTGGGGGACGACTACCTAACACACCAGATGACAGTGGTAGTACATGCCAGAGAGTAGATGGAAAACGAGACAAAGTCCCAGACCCGGGTTCAGAAGCACATTGATAATAATAATGATGATTATGTCAGCATTTGTGCTATGAACATACACTGGCCTCAGCAACTAAGACAGGAACTATTATTCTGCATTTTACAGATGGGGGACACTGAGGCTCACAAAGGTGAAGACAGTAGGCCAGAGCTGCATAGCTGTTAGGGAGAGAGTGGGACTTAGCGTGCTGGCCGCCTAGCTTCAAGCCCATATCCTCAACCATCCACCTGGACCTAGTTTAACCGAGTATGTGCTGACCAGGAGGCCATTTATAGAGAAAGCAGGGTGACGTGGTACCCTGGCCACGAAGCCACGGCCAGCACGACCCAAGGCTCTGAGCCTGGGCTTCTACTGCCCAATGAGCAGGGCAGCCGTCCTCAACTACCCTGTGCACCCACCTCACCACACAGAACCCAGGATCCGGGCAAAGAGGGGAGGGGAAGGGCCCAGGAAACCAAAATTTGGTTCCAAATCAAAGCCCTCCTTGAGCACAGACTCTCCAAGAATGAAGGCAGCTGCTGACTGGCACGAGGGTTCAGCCGCCGCAGAGCCCAACTGCCATCTGGAAGTGATTTGGCCCAGAGATTCCTGAACAGGGTGGAAGGCTGGAATGACCAGCCACCCGGTGCTCCGGTCCAGGTCTCCGAAACAAAGCCGGCATGAATGGGCCCCGGAGGCAGCCATAACCTAACCAGGGGTCCTCCCCTTCCAAGGAGGCCAGTCCACAGCCCTATTACAGCAAAGCAGCAGCAACACGAGCCAACCAAGCTGGTCTCCCCAGTGCGGCACTGATTTTAAACGTCGTTTCAGTGAGCAAACCCTCCAGCAGTGACTTTTGAGAATACTGGTGGATGGTACTGTATTTAGTGAACAATCACATAGCACTCACTTATGTGCCATAAACTTTTCCAAACATTTTTAAGAATATTAACTTGTTTGCTTTTTATTAACAACCTATGAAAGGAGGTAGTTATCACCTCCATTTTAGTGATAAGGAAACCAAGGTGCAGAAGTTTCTTAATGGCTACTTAGTGCCAAGTGGAATTTGAACCAAGAATCTTTGCTCTGAACTACTATAAGAGCTTCTTCTCATTCTGTTACTTTGTTGCGAATGGTCCAGACCTTGTTAATTCTGACCAGCACGCTACTTTGCTACTTTAAAACATTCTCTGCTACCTAGACACACTGGAATTTGCTAGGTAGTTCAAGAAAGAACAGGATTTAGGATTACTGTATTTGTATGTTATTTTGGTGGGGGCGGGACAACAGGAAGGAAAAGGGGCTGAGTGCCGTGGTGACCCACCACCCTGGAAACCCTGCCCAGTGACCCAAGGTCTTGGGAACACACACCCGCCTGCTCTGAGGCACTGGCCTGGCACAGGCACCTTAAGTAAACATTAGGGTCAGACCGCATCCTCCGAAAAGGAAAGAATTCCTTTTTCTAAAGGATCAAACCAAACCATACCACCCAAACTTCTAGGCAGAATTGATTGTCATTCTTGGGCTAGGAGACCCCTTTGTCTCCAAGTTGGCCAAGCTGCCCAGTGTCAAAAAGGTTTTTGGAAAAACAAGTAAATAAAACTGCCAGCTCCTGGCAGGCAACTAGGATTAAAAATGCCGAGGCCTCACTATGAACTGCCCGAGACAGAACAAGAAACTGAACAAACTCTTCAGCTCTTGGATACAGCCTAGAATAGGCCCACCTTACAACAACTCACAAAGAGGAATCCACAGCCAGAACTGTCTTCCAGTGAATTTTAGGCAGAAAAGCAAGTCCTCTGGCAGCTTCTGATCATCTCCTGTCTCTGAGCTGGGCACCTGTCCACAACTCCTAAGATTCCAGCAATGTACATGGTTGGAAGCTAGCGAAGTCCACAAAACCCTGTATCCCTTCAAAGATACCTTCCCAGATTATGGAGTAAAACACCATCCATTAAGTAATAGGAATACCACATCCCACACCCTCCCCCCAAGAAATCAGTTCAGTGAACACAGGGCAGCCACCCCCTACACAAGTTCACTATGAAGATGCAAAGTGATTCTGCTCAGGTCCTGATGTGACACTCACCTCAGGGGACCCTCACCCTGCTACTCACCCAAAGTCTTGAGATCCCTGCTTTGCTCAAGACCAGAGGCTCAAAGTGTGGGCATCCAGCTGCCCCACCCCAACATCCCAGACTGGCAAAACTGGTGTTAACAGGGGCTCTCTGGTTAGGGGAGAGGGGCTGTTTTGTACTCAGAACACTGAACAGCGGGTCAGTTAAGGGTCAATTTCACAAAGGGACAGGCCCCACCTCCAGTCACCCCTTACAAACTGGGTGACCTCTGCAAGTTACTTCACTCCTGTTTCCTCACCTAAAATGGACATCAGTAACACTAACAACCACCACAGAATAACAGCAACCATGTTCTAGGCACCTGGGCAAAACTAGGGCAAACCCTTTACCCTCCCCATGATTTGCTAAGGCAGATTGCTATGCAGACAAGGAAACCGAATCTGAGGACTCAAGGTGGTGATCAATGGGATGATGAACAGAACACATTCAACAACGAACTGCAGCCCATGTCTTCCTCAGCACAATGCAATACAGCATAAGCTGTGGTACTTGAACTGAAGTCTGAGCTGGATGTGACTCGTTATCTCAAGGGCAGTAGGGCTGGTCCTCAGAACACCCCCAGGCGCAGGGGGAAGAGGCCTCAGGCCTCACCCCCACGGGAGTTCTGGCCCTTGGCAAGTCTCTCTCTAGGCTCTAGAGGCTGGAAAACCTGTTTACGGTGAGATCCTTCCGAAGAGCAACAAGGCAGCCAATGACAGGAGTCATAACTGTGGCTACACTCTTTGACCCCGGAATGCCACCTGGGGGAATATCATCCAAGAAATCAGTGAAAAGGAGAAAATAAAATAAAACAACACTGCCTGTGGTGGGAAGCGGTCCACAGCAAGAAGCTGCCAACAGCCCACGGGCCTGCAACCAGAGAAGGGGAGGCTAGCCCTGGAATGTCAGGACAATGGAAGATACTATGTCCTGGGGGAGTTCAGGAATGACAATCATGGGGGTTGAGTAGGAAAACGGGACCAGACAAAGTCTAGAATGAGACCCCCAAGCTCAGGGCACAGACGACAAACCACGCTGTGAGCAGCTGCAGCCTCTGTAAACAGTTGGTAAATCAGGCAGTCCAGGATTTTGAGGCTGTGGTTTCATTCTTTGGTTTGTTTTTTAAGGAGATTCCATGTCATGTTTGGATACTCCCGGTTTACTTTAAGTTTCTTTGTTCACTTAATTAAATAAATGCACATTTTTAAAACAAAGATGAAGTGAGCCCTGTTGAGCTCAGCCAGGCCTTCAGATCCCTCAGTAGCAAAAATGATTTCTGAAAAGGGAAAAATCCCAGGATGATTCTAGGGTGCTCCTTTCCCAGTGGTAGGAGATGGCCCCTACCACTGTAACAGGCAAGCATATTACACAGCTCTGCAGAGAAGCCACACACACCCTCTGCCGCCGCCACCCCCACCCATGGGGCGCTGACTGGGTGGTGACAGCTGCCTGGGCCCAGGAAACAGGAAGCAGCCCTACCTGCCAGGACAGGTGTGGGGGAGGGAAAGGACAGAGGAGACTCAGCCTAGAGGGAACCCCTTTTACTCTGGAGAAAGTCCCAGCAGCCACACCCACCGCCCTTCCTTCCTAGCACAGAAGTCACCATAAGGCCTGGTGTTCTCAGTAAGGGACCCCAGACTTAGGCCTGCGTCAGCTACTCCAGCAAGACGCTCCCCTGGCAGCACAGACATAGACACACACACACACACACACACACACACACACACTGTAGGTGCACATACTTTCTCTACACACCCATGCCGTGTACACACATGTTCTACACATATGCTGTGTATTCATACACACTCTGCACACATACAAGTGCACACACCCACCCACCCACACTGTACACCTCTAGCCCCTACAGTCACAGCCCATACCCTCAGTAGCCTTGTGACCTTCCTGGAAGCTTTCAATTAGCCCAGGTCACAGTGGAGCCCTGACCCTCAGGCTCTCCCAGGTCTGGGGAGAGGAAGCCGACACCAACTCCCCCGCTCCTGGACACCAACTCCCCCGCTCCTCACAGGAAGACCCTGGTGTGGGGAAGGCAAGGAGAGGAAGGCAAAGTCTCCATTCATTGTACCCACTTCCTTCAATTCTCAGCTAGACCCTTCCTACTTCCATGACCTTGGACACCTCCATTAACCCTCTGGACCCCCTTGCCTATAAGAGAGGTCTAAGGACACCCCAATTCACAGGATGTGTAAGGACAAAACCTGGAAGGCTGTTAGCACACAGCACCCCACTAGTTTAGGCTCCCTACAAAACAGTAGTTACTATACCACCACTGCCCCCTGTGTTATCACTTCTGCTTCAGAGCTGGCTCACCCCGAGGCACCCGGCCAGAGCTGAGCTGGGAGCAGAGGGAGCGAGGAGGACACACCCCCGCGGCTCCCCTTCCCATCTCTGGGCCCACACCCGAATCGGAGACGCCCCACCTGGGCGACGAGGCCCCAAGCTCGGAGACCTGTCCCTCCTCAGGTCTTCCTCGGGGCATCAGAGCCAACGCCCGTTGGTCAGCCGCTGGGCGCATCGCCCTGGGCGCAACGGGGCGAGCGCTTCGAGGAGCATCTGACCAGGAACCCCACTTCTACGGACCACAGATCAGAGGTTTCCAGCTCCCCGCAGGGACGCCCCGGGTGCGGCGAAATGCTACAGCCCCACCACACCCCGTACAGCCCCAACCCAAGCCCAGGACCCACAGCCCCCCCCAAGAATGCATGGCGAGGGGCAGGGAGGGGAGCTATCATACGAAAGCCTAGCCCAGAGAAAAGCACGGGAAGAGGGCCTAGGTCTTCGGCATCCCCATGCCCTGGAGGGCAACGCCCCCCTCCTCAGCGCCCACACCCCGCCCGCAGCTCCTGGGCGCCGTAGGGGTGCTCGGCAGGGAGCCCTAGCCTTCCTCCCCACCCCACCCCCGGCCCACGGGCGGAGACCGGAGGGTACACCGCGGCGCCTGGCCGAGCCAAGGCACTCACCGATGGACACGAGCTTGATGCTCTCACGGTCCAGAAACTCGAGCGCCACGGACACATTCTCCAGCTGCATCTGGCGGAAGGTGGGCCGCTGGTGGTACTTGCGGTACATGCGCTTCTGGCTGAGCACCTCGAGCAGCGCGATGAGCCGCAATCCATCGCTCAGATCGGTCTGCAGGTTCCCAATGCGTTTGTTCACGCACTTGAGGTGCTCGTTGCACCAACGCGTGAAGGTGTTCTGCTGGATCTTCTTCCACGGCGCGTCCTCCGCCAGGTCTTTCTCAGTTACCGGCATCCTGGCGGCGGGGTGTGCGCAACGCGCAGCTACTGGCGGGGACTAGCGTACGGAGGCCCAAGGGCCCGGGGAACTAGAACCAACGCGGAGCGGGAGCGGGGCTCGAACTCGCTGCTACTGGAGCCGCGGCCGGGACTACTCTGCCGCCGCCTGCCCCTGGCCGCGCGAGGCGTCTGGACCGGCGCCTGCGCACTGAGCCGACCCGCCCTAGAGGCCCCGCCCAGTCCCAGCCCTTCCGCAGGAGTTCCCGGGCCACGCTCGCCCCCTACGGTCGTAAACGTGCACTGCACCCGCAGTGTCCAAGGCGTCCCGGGACCCGGTGCTCTGTGCTCGCCACCTAAGCAAAAGGAAGGCAGTGGGGAGACTTTGGTTTAAGGAAAAGGTCATGAATCCGGTCCTGGTCGTGGACCCGGTCCCGGAGTAGGGGACGTGCAAGAGTAGGACCCGATGGACGGGGGCGGTGGCGGCGTGGGTCATGGGGCTGGGGAGGAAGGCGGGGAATACTTGATCACCTATAGGTTTAATGAGGATTTTTATGGAGCTCCTGCTGTGTGCCAGACACAGTGTTCAGCACAGGAGGACACCATGAAGAAATGGACTTTTTACTCTTCATATTAATTAAACTCATTTGAATTACACTATTATCATTTGAAGCATTTATTGAGTGCCTACTGTGTGCGAGGGCCTCTTAGTACCTGAGAACTAATATAAATAAGACAAACTTATTCCTAGACCTTGAGGAATTGCTAGAGTAATGGGAGAGAAAAATACAAATCAGTATCATAAACAGCTTAGTAATAGTAACAGAAACGAAGAACAGGGTCACCTGGCTGACTTCAGACAATAGAACATGCGACTCTCGATCTCAGGGTTTTGAGTTGGAGCCCCATAGGTGTATAGATTACTTAAAAATAAAATCTTTAAAAAACCAAAACAATAATTTGTACAGTGTATATCAGTCTCCCAATGCTGCTGTAACAAATTGCCAAAACTTTGCCTTTAAAAAAAAAAATCACAAATTTATTATCTCACTGCACTGCAGCTTAGATGTCCCTCATGGTTTCACTGAGCTAAACTCAAGGTGTTGGCAAGATGCATTCCTTTCTGCCGGCTCTAGGGAAGAATCCATTTCCTTGCCTTCTCCAACTTCTAGAAACTTCCCGCATTCCTTGGCTGTGACCTCTTCCTCCATCTTCAAAGCCAGCAACATCAGGATGAGTCTTTCTTATGCTGTCATCTCTCTTGTTCTCTATACTCACATCTTCCTCTCTTTCTCTCTCTCTCTTTTTTGGTAGGCTCCACACCCAGCATGGAGCCCAGTTCGGGGCTTGAACTCAGCACCCTGAGATCAAAGCCTGGGCTGAGATCAGGTGTCAGATACTTAACCAACTGAGCCACGCAGGTGCTTCTTCCTCTGTTTTAAGGACGCTTGTGATTATCTGGCCCAGTTGGTTAATCCAGGGTGTTTTTAAAACAACTGATTAGGGGTGCCTGTGTGACTCAGTGGGTTAAAGCCTCTGCCTTCAGCTCAGGTCATGAAGCTGGGATTGAGGGTCCTGGGATTGAGCCCCGCATCGGGCTCTCTGCTCAGCGAGGAACCTGCTTCCCCCTCTCTCTGCCTGCCTCTCTGCCTACAAGTGATCTCTTTCTCTGTGTCAAGTAAATAAATAAAATCTTAAAAAAAAAAACTGATTAGCATTCTTAATCTCTTCTGCAACCTTAATTCCCCTTTGCCATGTAAGATAACATTGACAGGTTCTGGAAATTAGGATTTGAACATCTTTAGGGACTGTTCTGCTGCCTACCAACACCATATATTGAGTACCCACTGTATACTCATGTAAGCCCTGTGCTAGGTGCTGGGATATGGGAGGAACCCAGGCCAGACCTCTTCTGGCAAGAGCTGAGTAATTATAAAAGTAGCAGCTAGCGTTTCCTAAGTACCTGCTCTGTTCCTGTGCCAAGAGCTTTGCTAAACAGTTCCTTTGCAATCGGCCCAGTTTGACAAGAGTTAACTGAGAGGTGAAGTGACTTCCCAAAGGTACACAGTACAGACAGATCTGGAACCTAGGTGTTTATGTGCACAGAGTGTCCTCCACCCAAGAAGGGACACATACCCTAGGCTTAGAGAGGGTCTTCCTGGGGGATAGGAGTTGGGCAGGATGGAGTTACACCCCCTGGGAGAGGGAGAGGGTTGCACAGGAGTAGCCGGCAGATCTGTGGTTGTAACATTTATACAAAGAAGTCATTTGCATATACCACTGAAGTGCTTTATTCAGACAGATTGGCTTACTCATTGTAAAACAGCCTGGGGGAGTAGGGATGGGGGGGGCATGTATTACCTGGCCCTGGCCCATAATAGGCATGCAATAACTACAGGAAGGACCATTCCACTCCTTAGCGATTAAGTGAAGAGATTTGCTAGAGGTCAGGTAGTAAGGACTAGACAAAGCTGGACTTGAACCCGGTTCTAACTCAAGTCTGTACTATATCTAAGGGATCCCGGAGAACCCCATTCTCAAGCCTGGGTTTTGCCTTTGTCCACACCCTCTGAACAGCAGATACACCTGAGGCCCTGTCAGTAACCTTTGCCTCCCCCCATGCCCCGAGGCTCCTGGTTCCTCATACTTTCTCCACCTAAACTCATCTATCACAACTTATCAACAGGGTGTCTCAGGTGTCTCACTCCCCGAGGGACCTCCTCCCTGCCAGATGAGACAGCAGCGAGCTGACTGCCCCCTTTCTTATGTAATTGTTTTCGTCAGGTCTTGACACAAATAACAAAATAATTCTGTGTGTAAATATCTAGCTCATTTCACCCAGGACTGAGAAACCCCTGTGTTTTAGGACGAGTCCTATGATTCTCTCTACCCAATCAGACAACACTTGAGAGTTTTCCAGGGAGCAATTCGTTGGGGGGTGGGGGGGGGACTCAGCAGTCACCGTGGAGGTAGGGGGGTCACCAGCCTCAGAAACAAGGAGAGGAAGGGGACGAAGTCTTCAGATCAGTGATTGTTAAAGGATGAAGGCCGAACCACTCAGGTAGGCATTTCCGCGGGATGGTGTCTTAACCAACACAAACATTCCAGTTTTGCCTGACAAGGCCTTCACTTAAGAAATACCCACTCCTTGTTTTCTAAATTCTGTCCTGGGCGTCTCTGATTTCTTGGAAGAACTGCCCCAGGTGGGCAGTTCCCAAACCCAGGCTTTGGGAGTGAATTTTGGCTGTTCTGGCTTTGCGATCTTGAGCAAATAACATCCACAAGCTTCAGGCTTCTCCTCTAGGTGATAATGGAGATAGCACGTCTCTTCGGAGGGTTTTTACATGACACAAGCAAAACCAGCATAGTGCCTGGCACGCAAGAAGCATTCTATAAATGTAATTAGAAACCAGGCAAAATGAATGGACTTCCCAACCAGTCCCTGAAAAATCTGGAACAAGCAGCGTTTTCCCTAGCAGACTCTAGCCTGGCTGTGGAAGGAGCTGTGGCTCCCTTCCATGTCTGTTAACAGAAGTTGACAGCAGTCTGCTGCTGCCCTGAGAGATCTCGGTAAGAATCAGCTGACACACATGCAAATACCAGCAGAGCGGGTCAGTGTGGGTAAGGCTAGACCGCAGCAGGTGCACAGACATCCACAAGGAATCGACCGGCTGAACGTGAGCATGAACACTGGGTAGAAGTCCCAAGTACCACGAGCCTACTTCTCAAAGTCATATGAGTTGCCAAATCAGTGGGATTGGCAAGGGGTTCTTCTTTCCAAGCAACTGTGGGAAAGTTCACCTGATCACCTTTGCTTAAACAGTTCCCTCTGTCTAGAATATCATCGCCTCTGCTCTCCAATTTGGGAACCCCACCCCCAACCTTCAGTCCTCTCATTCTCACAGCCCATGCGGTCACACCATTGCTTTTTATGCTAAGCTTTCTTTGCCGTGTTTTGTGCCAGTTGCTGAAGGACGGCATCTGTCACCTCTGTCCCCTGGCAGGATGTAGGCTGGGGTTTAAGACCTAGAAGAGTCTGTACAGTCCAATGAAGATATAATGAGAGCCACACTATGATCTCTAATTTTCTAGTAATGCTTAACAGTTACTAATTAAACGTCACTTAAAAAGAAACAGGTGAGGGGTGCCTGGGTGGCTCAGTCGTTAAGCGTCTGCCTTCGGCTCAGGTTGTGATCACAAGCGGGACAGGGAGAGGGAGAGAGAGAATCTGAAGCAGACCCCCTGCTAAGCACAGAGCCTGATGCTGGGATTGATCCACAACCCTGAGATCATGACCCAAGCTGAAACCAAGAGTCAGAGGGTCAGCTGAGCACACCTCCCAGGTGCCTCACTTACAGCAGGTCTGAATTCACACTAGGCACGTTGCCAGTGCTCAAGAGCTGCCTTGGGCTACTTACTGAGAGTTACCAGATTGAACAATGCAGATATAGAGAGATACTTCATATGAAAGAAACCCACTAATACACGGAAGACCCGTAACACTCTTACCAGGGTCCTGACCTTAGGACCTCACCCTCTATGTGAAACCCACCTCGACATTTCAGGAAGCCCAGCTCTGTGAAAGGGGTCCCAGGTGAACCTGCACTTTGGGCTTTCTTGGCATCCTGGGGTCCCCAGCTATGGTAGCATGTCAGGATATTACTAAGAGCAAACATAGTAAAATAATCAATAATAACAAAAACTTCCATTTCCTGAGTGCTGCCATTTCCTCATTTAATCATCAGAACAACCCCAGGTGATGTTACTATTGATTTATTTATTTTTAGATTTTATTTGTTTATTTGACACAGAGAGAGCACAAGCAGAGGGAACAGCAATTGGAAAGAGAGAGACACAGACTCTCCTTTGAGCAGGGAGCCTGATGCGGGGCTCGATCCCAGGATCCCAGGATCATGACCTGAGCTAAAGGCAGATGCTTAAGCGACTGAGCCACTCAGCGCCTCTATTAATTATTTTATTTTATTTTATTTTATTTATTTGAGAGAATGAGAGAGAGAGAGCAAGAGATCACACAAGCAGGGGGAGGGGCAGGGGCAGAGGGAGAAGCAGACTCCCTGCTGAATGCAGAGCCTGAAGCAGGACTCAATCCTGCGACCCTGAGATCAGGACCGCAGCTGAAAGCAGATGCTTAAATGACTGAGCCACCCAGGTGCCCCCCCCAAGTGATGATGTTATTTCCATTTTATAGGTAAGGAAAGGAGCTGAGAAGAATAATCCTATGCCTAAGGTCACAGAGTGACAGACTAGATCTTCAGGAAGGGCTAAGAAGGCAAAAGTCAGGACTGAGTGCAGGGGACTGGGGCTGCCCCGACTTTGTTTCCTTGTCTGTAACCTACATTAACCATACACCTCGGAGGATGGGATGTTCTGACGAATGAGGAGCCATGGGTAAAGCACTTAGCATGTACCTGTGAGAGAACCACTGCTATTATTACCATGATTATCGTATGATAATGTCATGATAGTGCCATGATTATGGTACCAGGGGACATCAAAGAGCAGAGACTGAAAGTTTCCGAAGGGAACAGAGATGAAGAACTAGGACTTGCGAAATGAACCCCTCCTCCCCAGTTGCATCTTTGCGCCAGGGTGGGGGCTTTCTCGGTTGTAATTTTACACCCAATGTCCACACCCTGCTGGAAAGAAGGAGAAAGAAACCCTAACTGAGAGTATTTGCTCTGCCTCCAAAGAGGAGTTTTTTCAGCAGCAGCTGGAGAGGTGGGAAGGCTGCAGAGATCCTGGGTCCATGGTGGGGGTGGGGGGGTCCTGGGGGAGCAGGTCTTCCCCCCACAAGAGGTGCCAAGGATCAGTTTGAAGGATCAGTTTGAAGGATCAGCCAGCTCTGACCTGAAGTAAGGTGGGGGTGCTGGTAGGCAGGCTGCTCGGAGAAGGCACCCCGCTCTCGCACTCACCCACCCACTAAGGTGGAGCCCAGAATGGACAGAGCGTTCGTGAAAGCCGGTCTTTCCTGGACTCACACCCTGGGCCCCATGACTGATTTTATCGACTTCCTCTCCTTGAATCCTACAGGTGCAGCGCTCCCTGGAGTGCCCAAGCCTCTCCTGTCTGAGAGTTATCTTTTTTGATCTTTGCAAGAACTCTGTGAGCTTGGTGCTATTATTATCATCCCCGTGTTACAAACAGGGAAACTGAGGCTGCAAAAGAAGATCGGATCACTCGCTCAGGTCCCTTTGGTATTCGGTGCCAGAGTCTGGATTCAAACCCCGGTTTAGCCAGCTCCAGAGGTCAGTTCGGAGTCTGAGCACTCAGTCCCTCGGAGGCCACAGTCCTGACTGCCAGAAGCAGTTTGCCCCCCGCTGGTAAAGGAATGAAGGCGGTGACCACCATTCACTGGACATCTGGGTGTTCATTCTGCAGTGGCCTGGATTCTCTCTCTCTGAGCCTTCCAGCTTAAGGCGGACCTCACCCGGAGCATGCCCCACCCCCACCCCACTTGCTACAATCACACACACACACACACACACACACACACACACACACACAAATTTGCAAATGACTGGGCTCTCTTCCTCCACCTAGTTTGGCCGGCTTCTTTGGAAGATTTATGTGTGGGTCTGGTTTGTTTTTTTTTTTTAAGTGCAGACAAATGGCCACAGAGCGCTTTTCTGCTAAAGAAAACCCTGTCTCGCCACTGCTCACCTGGCAAACCTAGACCGCCTTCCAGCTGGAACAGAACGGCCTTTGTCGTCGGCAGGACAGCTGACAAAGCCGTTTCCATTCTTATCTGGTGGACTCTTCTCTCCCCCAGTTCCCTGCACACCAGGATTAAAATTCTGACTCTCAGAGCACTCAAGGACAGGGACCGTTTATCTTCATACCAAGGGTTTAAACGTTTGTGACCCCGTCACTGAATTGCCAGGGAGGAGGGACCTGCTCACGGTCACAGTTAGTGTCAGGGTTTCTGAGGGCTTCTGGCTGGGAAAGCCTAGTGCTAGGGCTCCTTTTGGATACTCAAGGATGTTTGTTGCATCCCAAAGGTTGCTCACAGCTGGGTCCCTCACATGCCTATAGACTTGCTTCACAAAGTCTGGTCCCTCCAGCAGCTTGGTCAGCACCTGGGAACGTGTGGAATCTCAGGGGCCACCCCGACCCACTGAATCACGACCTGCAGGTTAATGAGATCCCCCAAGGGGATTCACACGCTCATTACAGTCGCTAAGGACTGCATTACAGTTCGCCCATCAGACTACCTTGTACTTTTTACCGAAGGGTGTGATGGATCTCCCTAAGCCGATAGGAAAAGATTTCAATTGTATTGTTTAGTGGGGAAAAAGAAAAGCAAGTTCCAGACCAACGTGAACTCGTACAATTCAATCTGTTTATTTTTAAAATAAAAATAATACTACTGGGGCGCCTGGGTGGCTCAGTGGGTTAAGCCTCCACCTTCGGCTCAGGTCGTGATCCCGGGGTCCTGGGATCAAGCCCCGCATTGGGCTCTCTGCTTGGCAGGGAGCCTGCTCCCCGCCCCCAACCCGCCTGCCTCTGCCTACTGGTGATCTCTGTCTGTCAAATAAATAAATAAAATCTTAAAAAAAAATAATAACACTACTATGTGTTAATATATGCACAGAGCTGATGAGCCCAGGCAGCCCGGCAGGGTACCAGTCTTGAAGGGGAGCCCAAGTCGCACAGGCCTAGAGCAAAACATGGTGCCAGTTAATTCCTGTTTTCACCCAGGGCTGCCCTCCTGTAATCAGTGGTCAGGGAGAAACAGCATCCTCTGGGGGAAATTGGAACACTCTATTCAACACTAGGGGCAACTCTTGACTGTGCCACTAAGCCAGAGTCCAGCCAGGTGACAGTTCTCCCAGATCTTTGGTCATGTCAGCTTATCCTTGGTCAGAGCCACGTGCTGCCCTGAGACCGTGCAGTTTGTAACTATGTCACTTGAATAATGTGCCATTTATAGTTTTTATTATTATTCTATTTTTATTTATTTTTTTTTAAGATTTTATTTATTTTTTTGACAGACAGAGACGACAAGTAGTCAGAGAGGCAGGCAGAAACAGAGGAGGAAGCAGGCTCCCCACTGAGCAGAGAGCCCGACGCGGGAATTCGATCCCAGGACCCTGGGACCAAACATGACCTGAGCCGAAAGCAGAGGCTTTAACCCACTGAGCCACCCAGGCGCCCCTATAGTTTTTATTTTTTAAAGAGATTTTATTTATTTATTTGGGGGAGAGAGGGAAAACAGAGAGGGAGAGGGAGAAGCAGACTCCCTGCTGAGCAGAGAGTCTGACATGGAGCTCAATCCCAGGACCCTGAGATCATGACCTGAGCTGAAGGCAGATGCCTAATGGCTGAGCCACCCAAAGACCCCTCATGTGCCCTTTAATACAGGCACCAAGGAGCAGACTGCTTCGACAGCTACAATTCCAGGATCATTCCAAATAAGTTTAAAAGTCGGGTTTCATTCTCTGTGTGTAATAAATCCTTTATTTTGAAAAGAAAGAGGAATGATCTATTTTATTAACAGAAAAATTGGTTTCTCCACATCCTGCCTCAGTAAATTTTGGACAACTGTTTTTAAAATATCAAGTTGACAGGATGCCAGATGATTGGCCCGCCCAGGGCACCCCTGTGTCTCAGCTGGATTCCGTATGTGGATAAAGAAAACACAGAGCCCTGGAAGGATTTATAGGGAACAGTTAACCAGGCAATCACTAGGAGGTGATATTATAAGAACTTTTACTTTCTGCCTGAAAGGATTTTCTTTCTACCTTAAATGCGTCTCTCATGTTTTGAGACAGACATTATTGGTGGGAATGTAAAATGGCACAACCCACTTTGGAAAGGAGTTGCTTTAAAAAGTTAAACCTATACCAACCATATGATCCAGGCTTTCCATGCCTAGGTAATTAACCAAGGGGAGTAAAAGCCTGTGTCTGTAAAAAGACTTGTACTTGAATGTTCATGGGTACCAGCTTTATTTACCCAAAACTTGACACAACCCAAAGGTCCATTAACAGGTGAATGGATGAACTCAGTGCCCTGCATCTGTACAATGGACCTGGTAGCGCTGGGCGGTAAAAAGGAAGGACGTACAGATATCCCTAACAACACAGCTGAATCTCAAAAGCATTAGGCTAAGTGAAAGGAGCCAGACGGAAAAAGAAGACATACCGTGTGTTTCCACTTCTATAAAAGTCTAGAAAATGCAAACACATAGAATGATGGAGAGCAGGTCAGTGTGTGCCTGGCTGTTGGGGGTAGGTGAGGAGAGAAGGGAGGGACAGATTACAAAAGAGAACGAGGAAACCTTTAGGCGTGATCCAAAGCCTCCCCATTTTGATTGTAGGCATAGTTTCATTAATGTGTATGTGCATGTGTGTATATGTAGAGGGGGAGGTATAAACACATCAAATTGTAAACTCCACATATGTGCGGTTTACTGTTAAAAAAGAAAAAGAAAGAGGGGCGCCTGGGTAGCTCAGTGGGTTAAAGCCTCTGCCTTCAGCTCAGGTCATGGTCTCAGGGTCCTGGGATCAGGCCCTGCATTGGACTTTCTGCTCAGCGGGGAGCCTGCTTCCTCCTCTCTCCCTCTCTGCCTGCCTCTCTGCCTACTTGTGATCTCTGTCAAATAAATAAATAAAATCTTTTTTAAAAAAAAAGAGAAAGGAAGGAAGGGACGCCTGAGTGGCTTAGTTGGTTAACCTTTGGCTCAGGTCAGGATCCCAGGGTCCTGGCACCGGGCTCCCTGCTCAGCCGGGAGCCTGCTTCTCCCTCTGCCCCTCCCCCTGCCCATGCTTTTTTCCTCTCTCTCTCTGACAAATGAATGAATAAACAAAATCTTAAAAACAAAAAAAAGAGGAAGAGAAAGAAAAGACAAAGAGGGGTACCTGGGTGGCTCAGTCGGTTAAGCATTGGCCTTTGGCTCATGCAGAAGTCCCTGCTCAGGGGCGCCTGGGTGGCTCAGTGGGTTAAGCCTCTGCCTTCGGCTCAGGTCATGATCTCAGGGTCCTAGGATGGAGTCCCACATCGGGCTCTCTGCTCAGCAGGGAGCCTGCTTCCTCCTCTCTCTCTCTCTGCCTGCGTCTCTGTCTACTTGTAATCTCTCTCTGTCAAATAAATAAATAAAATCTTAAAAAAAAACAAAAAACAAAAATGAAGTCCCTGCTCAGCAGGGAGTCTGCTTCTCCCTCTCCTTCTGCCTCTCCCCACCCCTCCCCCACTCATGCTCTCTCTCTCTCTCTCTCTCTCAAATAAATAAATAAAATCCTAAAAAAAAAGAAAAGAAAAGAAAAGAAAAAGAAAGAAGAGAGAGAAAGAAAAGGACAGAAAAGTCTTTTACTTTGGGGGCAGAAAAAAGCAGTAAGGATACATTTGAAGGCACACCCACATAAAAATGTGTGCTTTGACTACGTAACATGTTTGTCTCCTAAATCTAGTCTCCCCTGCCCATCACTGCAGAGAGTAACTGCAGTGAACGTGCTCTTGTATTCAACGTTAAGAGGATCTGTTCCTTTCTCTCCCCCGTGTCCCCCACCAAGCGTGAACTAGGTGGGATCCTGCTGAAATGGAGTCAGATAAGATTTCCTCATCACCCTTGCGCCATGATGGCCAGAGCTGCTCCCTGTGGAGGTTACAGGCTGTGAGGAATGTGATGATGTGTTTACTTTGGAGCAGACTTTGGACCGTAAATACACTCTCTGCTCCGACCAAAATCAGCTCCTGATAGGAGATAGGCTCTTCCAAAATAGCTGGAGGTCAGTCCTCCCTCCAGAGGCCCTGGGTAGGTCTTTAATTGAAGGGAGGGAAGGGTTTAGAGCTCGCGCAGAGCATTTTTCCTCGGTATCCCGAGAGTCTAAACTGGGAACACTGTTGACTACAGAAACCCATCGAGAAGTACATGAGGACAGTTAGGACGTGATTGGCTGGGCTTTATGAGGTCTCAGAGGGGCCCCTGTTCTCTAGGAGTGGGAGGTTTGCACCTTTGCTGGCCTAGACGCTGACCAGCCATGTGACCCCAAGTTGGTTAGGACCAGAGGGAATCCACTGGAGCCTCCAGAATGCAAAACTTCTCCAGTAACAACAACGATAATCACAACAATAACTGCCCCATGTACCGAGCAAGGGTTTTATGTCTGTCACTACACGTAATCCTCACACACTCTGTGAAACAGGAGCACCCTGACTCCAGAGCCTAACTCTGAACGACGGTGCCCTACTGCCTTCCAGGAAGCTATGGGACGTCCCAGCATGGCTCAGATTCTCAACTCAGATACAGGTTCAAGTCCCCATTCCGCTGTTGAAAAGCTGTGTGGGAACAACAGTAATAGCCCCCTCACCCGGCTGTTCTGTTGGGCTTATGAAATAATGTAGGTAACATGGACTGCACACACAGCAGCTGATCGAGACATGGTAGCTATCAGGTCCCCTGGCTGGCTCAGTCAGTAGAGCATGAAACTCTTGATCTCAGGGTTGTGAGTTCGAGCCCCACATTTGGTGTGAAGCCTATTTAAAAAAAGAAAGAAAGAAAGAAAGAGCCTATTTAAAAAAAAAAAAAAGAAGAAGTGTATTTATCACATACTTCCTGTTCATTATTAGCATCATCATCGTCCAGAAAGATCTTCCAGAAAAACTTTCCCTCATTTGATCCTCCTGAGTCTTACCTGTGGACATTCGCATGGTTCACTCCTTCATGTCCTCAAATCCGTACTCAAGTCCCGCTGTGAGGCCTTCCCTGGCCTGCCATGTAAACAGAAACTCCCTCATCTCTCCCTCGGCAACTCCCCAACCTCCTTTTCTGCCTTATTCTCCTTCATACGTATCACCTTTGAGCATAAAGTGTATCACCCACATATACTATATATAACTTATTTATTTTGTTTATATTCTTTCCAAATAATTCATGAGGACACCACTGTCTAGAAAGCGCCTGGCACGGGCCAGGTGCTCAGTAAATATTTGATGTTGAGTGAATGGATGAACCCTTGCTGGAGGTTTCAAGTTGGAGTTCAGGTTCTGCATCTCTTCAGTCTTGTAACATTAATCAAGGAATTCAGCTTCCCGGAGCCTCCTTTTCCTCAGTGGCTGAAAAAGAGCCATAGCACCTGTGCTCCTCAGGACACTGGCAGAGCCTAAGGGAAGGGCAAGGCCCTTCGTGGGAAGGAATCAGCTCCAAAGACTCCAGAAACACTGACCGAGCATCGGCTCCACATGAGGCAGAATGCCAGGCTCTGGGGGGTGCAGACATGCCGCCGAAAGCCCCACCAAATACTTAGGTATTTGTAACAAATACATACAGCCTAACGGCGGGAATGGCTCCGTCTGTAGCAACCACCCATCAAGCTAAGTACTTTGCCTTAATTGTCTCAGGTAATGCTCTGAGCTGAGTACCACCACCAGCCTCGTTTTAGAGACAAGGAAACTGCAACAAGAAATTAAGTAACAGGACACCTGGGTGGCTCAGTTGGTTGAGTGACTGCCTTCGGCTCAGGTCATGATCCCGGAGTCCTGGGATCCAGTCCCACAATCAGGCTCCCAGCTCCACGGGGAGTCTGCTTCTCCCTCTGACATCCTCGCCTCTCATGCTCTCTCACTCTGTCTCTCTCTCTCTCTCTCTCTCTCTCTCAAATAAATAAATACATAAAGTCTTAAAAAAAAAAGGAAAGAAATTAAGAAACAAGGGCTTGTTCCACACCTAGATATACACCCAAGAGAGACAAAAATGTACACACGGTGACTTGCGGCGAATTGTATAGCAACATGATTCCTTCAAGCCGAAAGGCAGAAGCAAGGCAGATGTCCACTATTAGACGAGCGGATAAACAAAACGTGGCACATCGGTACGATGGAATAGAATTCAGCCATAAACAGGCGCGAAGTACGGACACGTGCCTCCGCTTGGCTGAACCGCGAGAGCACCTTCAGTGAAGGAAGCTAGACACAAAAGTTACATCCTCTAAGGACGACTGTGTGTGATGCGGCCGGAGCGGGCACATCCCAAGACGGAAAGGAGATCAGCGGTTGCCAGGGAAGGACTGGGGCGGCTGGGCATGTCGCTGCTTAACAGGCCTGGGGTGTATGGTGATGCGATGAAAAATTTTTGCACAACATTGTTAACATCCTAAACACCACTGAATGGTGTGCTTTAAAATGGTTCGATGCATGGGGTGTGGTTGTCACCTCGAGGCAAAAAGAAACAAGGACTGGGTCCAGGCTGACCGAGGACCAGCGCCCAGCCATGCCCCAGAGCCTGCGATCCACTGTAACCACGGCAGATGTCGAATCCACCACTGTATCTTCCAGTTCTGGGGCTTCCACTGGATTCTTTTTTTACAGTTTCCAGTTTTCTGCCGAAATTCCTGTTACACCATTTCCTGAACGCCTTCCTCCCAGTTATTTGAGTTGCGCCTCCAGCCTGGGGCAGTTAGCAAGGTACCATGACCACGAGCGGGGGAGGGGGTTCGTGCACTCTGATTTTTTCTTTTTTTAAAGATTTTATTTTTATTTATTTATTTGACAGGCAGAGATCACAAGTAGACAGAGAGGCAGGCAGAGAGAGAGGGACGCAGGCTCCCAGCTGAGCAGAGAGCCGGATGCAGGGCTCGATCCCAGGACCCTGAGATCATGACCTGAGCTGAAGGCACAGGCTTAACCTGCTGAGCCACCCAGGGGCCCCTACTCTGATTTTTGTGGCCGCAGGCCTCCTGACATCAAACCTCTGCCTGCTTTTCAACCTCCTACCTGCCCTAGTCAGCACAAGCTTGAGGGCTCAAGGGGAAGAGCAACTCCCCATCTCAGATGCCTCTTCCTGGGCCTTTTTTAGGTGTTCCTGATGGGAAGGTTGACCTGATACTACTCACCTGCCAGGGGGACAAGCAGGAAGCATGGGAGCCCCACCCCCACACACCTCTTCTCCTGCTGCCCTTCTGCCAACAAGGATACAGACTTCAAAATTAGGGGTGCCTGGGAGGCTCAGTCAGTTAAGCATCTGACTCTTGATTTCAGCTCAGGCCATGATCTCAGGGTCATGAGATCAAGCCCCACATCAGGCTCTACCCTGGGTGTGGAGCCTGCTTAAGTTTCTCTCTTCCTCTCCCTCTGCTCCTCACCTCCCCTTCCCCCTAAAAGAAAAGAAAAGCTCCGTGAAATCATGGTTTTCAAAGTTTTGTCATTTATTTACTTATTTGGGGGCTTTTTCTATTTCATTCTAAGACATACAACACAATCTGATTTCCAAAAGAAAAAAATGACATGAGCTGCTATTTATTGAGTACTTCTAAAGGGCTTACTGTTTTAAGCATTTTACATGTATTAACTTACTTAGTTCTTACAAAAAGCCGAAGAGCATGTGTTGCCATCTCCACTGCCATAGGTGAAGGAACCAAGGCCCCGAGAGGTAAAGATATTGGCCCAAGGACACCCCGCTTCTGCTACATGGAGCAAAGACACAAACCGAGGAGTTGCCAAACATTCTTTATGAGTGAGGAATGAGTAATTGCGATGAATTAGAGTATCTAGACTTGAGAGGGCAAGGAAGCCAGAAAAAATGAGGACACCAGATGGAAAATGGCTAAGGGAGAGGAAGCAATGTTTGGAAGGCAAGAACAGAATTCTGTTCAGGGGGCTTGAGCTTTGAGGACGAGTAACTGGACCTCCGGGGCCTCAGGATCTTCATCTGTAAAATGGGACTGATAAAGGCACTGACCCCTGGCCTGTTCCTAGGACTCTTGCACTGAGTCCCTTTCCCTGCTTCTCTCTCTCAGTGAGGCAGGCGAGCTTCCCTGTTGGGGAGGTTTGAGTCAGGGAGGGGAACAGAGGGATTCAGCTTCCGGGTGGGGTCACTCCTGCCTTGAGTGGATCCTATCATCCTCCTTTGGAAGGAACCTTGGACGTGGTTGCCAGGGCCTGCAGGTGGGGAGAACAGAGAGCGTGCTTTCCCCGGCCCTACGGGCCCACAGGGAAGGGAGGCTCTTAATACAAAATCACCCCCAAACCTAAAGAGAGTACCAGAGCCCTCAATATTCAGTTAGTTGGTCAACGTGTGTTCACTGAGCAACATCTATCAGTCAGGACTCTCCCGGTGGCCAGCGGCAGAAACTCAGCTGAAACTCCTAAAGGAAAAAGGAGAATTGACAGGACGCTGTAAGCAGACAGTGCAAGGTGGGGAGGGAGGTTCAGGCATGTCTGGACTCAGGGCCCTAGTGACCCCACCATGATCTGCCTCCCTCTGTGAAGGGCCCCGCTTTTCCCTCTGTGGGCTTCCTTCTCAGGCACATGGTGATAAAGATGCCTCCCAGCCATCCAGGCTGACCTGCTTTCCCAGAACTTCTAGCAAAAGTCCAGGGCTGAAGCTAGCTCACTCTGGTAACTGCATCCCAATCCCGGGATATGGGCCTCACACTGGCCAGCCGGGGACTGCATGCTCTCCCCGCGTGAGCCCTTCATATAAAGAGGTGTAAACAGATTTACTGAGCCCTTCCTCTGCGAGGGACACTGTTCCAGGAGCTCCACAGGTATTGAAACCTCCCAGAACCCCTTGAGGTCAGTAATTATGTGTCATCGCCATCGGGCAGGTGAGGAAACTTAGCACAGAGAAGTCAAGTGACTTGCCCTGATCGCACAGCTGGGAGCTAGCAAGGCTGAACGTCACACGTACACATCACAGAGCCGGTTCTCTCGGCCTCTGCACCACACGGTATCTGCCGTTTCTCCCTCCACCCCAGTCCTCTGTCCAGACTGAATCACTTCAGTTCCTCAAATGGCTGAGCCTTCCCCTGCCTCCTGGCCTTCGCACGCACGGCTTCCTCTGTCTGGCCCCATCCTGTCCTTTCCCTCCCACCTCTGCTGAAACAGCTTGTGCTTAGGGCGTCGTCCTGACCCCTCACACTGAATAGGGCCCTTCGCCGTCCCCCTCCAGGTGTCCCCTGTGAGAGGTCACTCTCGCCTGCATCTTGACGATGTCCCCTGCCAGGTGACAGCCCCATGAGTGGCTTGGGCACTGCTGTCGCCAGGAATGTGCCACAGCTGGGCAGCAGTGGGAGATGCGCTGTGTCCCCCAGCGGTTCTAACAATGCCCTCCAAAAGCAGAGGCTTAACACAACACAAATGTGTTCTCTGTTGGTTCCGGAAGCCAGAAATCCAAAATCAGTTTTGCTGAGCTAAGACCTGGCTCCTTCTGGAGGCTCTAGGGTAGAATCCGTTTCCTTGCCTTTCCCAGAGTCCAGAGGCCACCAGCAGCCCTCGGCTCCCAGGCCTGTCTTCCATCCCCAAAGACAGCAGTGCTGCACTCCGAAGCTCTTGCTGTCCTTCTGTGTTGTCATATCATCTATTCGAAAGGACACCCTCTTATGAGGACTGCTGTAATTGCATCGGGCCCACTTAGATAATCCAGGATAATCTCTCCACTTAGATAATCCAGGATAACCTCTCCATCTCAAGATTCTTCACTTAATTACGTCTGCACAGCCTCTTTTGCCAGAGAAAGTAACAGTCACAGGTTCTCGGTGGTGACGTGGAGAGGGTCTACTATCCGGCCTACCACAGGGATGAAGGGTCAGGGCTCGAGGCCTGGGGGCCCGCTCTTGAACCAGAGGATGGTTCAACCTCCAACTTGCGGTGTGACCAAGGGATTGAACCTCCCTGTGCCCCAGAGGGCAGGGGGCAGGCGGTGAGCACTCTGAGGAACTGAGAGCACTTCAGGCTGGAGGACGGGTCATTTGGCATCAAGCCTCAGCTCTGAGTCAGTTTCTGTGTCTGTGGAATGGAGAGGATACCAGTCCCTTCCACACAGCCCTTCCTCACAGCCCTGGCTGTCACGGGATTAAATGAGTCAAGACACGGGAAGTACTGAGCAGGGTGCTTGGCACAGAGAAAGTGCTGGATAAACACTGGCAGTTAACTGCTGTCTTTATTAGGTTTCCGCAGAAGCAGACTCAGAATTTTTTTTTTAAAGATTTTATTTATTTATTTGATAGAGAGGCAGCGAGAGAGGGAACACAAGCATGGGGAGTGGGAGAGGGAGAAGCAGGCTTCCCACTGAGCAGAGAGAGCCCCATGCAGGACTCGATCTCAGGATCCTGGAATCATGACCTGAGCTGAAGGCAGACGCTTAACAACTGAGCCACCCAGGTGCCCCACAGACTCAGAATTCAAACGCAAGGTATTCTTTCAGGAAATGATCCTGGGAAGCACGTGGAGGGGTGGGGGCTTGTGGTGAGACAGGTAAGGAAGGAAGCCTCCCGAGGGCATGTTAATGAGGGGGTTGCCCCTGTGAGGGCTGAAGGGGGAGGGGCTGGGGGACAGGCCCTCAGTGTTGGGGGAGCGAGGCTGCTCCACTGTGGCTTCCCCGCCTACCCTGTGTGCAGGCAGAATGTAGGGTTGTCCTGACTAAATTTAGTCCTGACTTCATGATAAGCACTCACCCAACGACCAGGTGACGGGGGAGCAACTGGGCATCAGGACTGGCTCAGGCTGACAGGGTGTGGGTGGACCCCAGTGTGTGGCACAGACATCACACGAGGTTGTCTCCACCAAGCCTGGGTCCTGACGACTGTCCATGAAGTGGCATTCCCCAGAAGAGTGTGGCTCCTTCTGCCTTGGAAGAGGGCAGGCCAGGTCTGAGGCCTGAGCGTTTGGGGCCCTGCAGAGCAGTTAGGAGAGGCTCTTACTCACCATCATTTACTTTCTCCAAAATGCAGGTGTTGTCCAGGGCAGGCTGAAGTGTCAGCGCTGACAGATCTCCACAGTTCTGGGGGAGGTTTTGCTGCACACGGCTGACAGGTGGGCTGGGCAGCCTGGGGCCCCAGAGGCTGACGGAGGATGATGTCTGTGGGTGAATTCCCGGGGCACCCCTTGAGGCTGGAACACCAGTCAAGTCAGGCCCAGGTAGGGGTCAAATGGTGAGGGCAGGGAGGAAGATGATCTTCTGAAAGAGTATGGAGTCCTGGGTGGAGGGCAGGACTGTCGTGACTTGCTGAGGTCTCTCAGACATGAATAATGCTCGGGTTACAGGGGTGGACACAGAAAAGAAAGTCGGAGGTGGGGGGGACACGTGGATGGCTCAGAGGGTTAAGCGTCTGCTTTCCGCTCCGGTCATAGTCCTGGGGTCCTGGGATTGAGTCCCACATTGGGGTCCCTGCTTCTCCCTCTGCCTCTGCCTCTCTCTCTGTCTCTGTCTCTCATGAATAAATAAAATCTTAAAAAAGAAAAAAAGAGGGACGCCTGGGTGGCTCAGTTGGTTAAGCAGCTGCCTTTGGCTCAGGTCATGATCCCAGCGTCCTGGGATCGAGTCCCACATCGGGCTCCTTGCTCCGCAGGGAGCCTGCTTCTCCCTCTGACTCTGCCTTCCACTCTGTCTGCCTGTGCTCGCTCTCGCTCGCTCTCTCTCTGACAAATAAATAAATAAAATCTTAAAAAAAAAAAAAAAAAAAGAAAAGAAAAAAAGAAAGTGGTGAGAAGTCTTAAGAGACAAGGCAAACCAGCTGATCTGTAGCAGCTGCCCTTTAATGCCCCAAATGCCCCTCCCCCCAGCGGTGAGGGAGGAAGGTCATCTCCCATTTCAGGGAACCAACAGTTACCTCATGGCAGAAGTTGGGCCCACAGGAAGACCGTTGGTGTGGACATCAGACCCCACATCTTCCCAGCCCCCTCTCTGCCCTGAGCCCTGCAGGAGCCCAGCACATAGGAGGTGCCCAATTGCTCAGAGCCTGGGACTCAGGACGGAACTTGAGCTCATCTGAGATTCCAAAAAGAGGCCTTTTTTTTTTTTTTTGAGGTGCTTCTGCAACCCTAACACCGCACACCCCCACTCTCCAGGCTCCACCGTCTGTAGATATGACCTCATCTGTCCTCTGAAAGGTAGAAGAAGAACATTTAGTGTTACCTGTTAGTCTCCCTGATTTAAGAGAGCCTGTGGTCAAGGGTTGGAACACTTGCATTCTGATTCTAGCTGTGCCATTCACCAGCTATGTGACCTTGGGCAAGTTACCTGACCTCTCTGAGCCCCCACGACCTTTCTCTCAGTGAACAATTGATTTGTTTTTTAAACACTCTTTAAAAAAAAAAAAAAGAAGAAGATTTTATTTATTTATTTGAGAGAGAGAGTACACGAGCAGGGGGGAGGGGCAGACAGAGAGGAAGCAGCAGACACCCCACTGAGTGGGGAACCTGTTTTGTGGGGCTCCATCCTAGGACCTCGAGATCATGACCTGAGCCAAAGGCAGATGGTTAACTGACTGAGCCACCCAGGTGCCCTGTTTTCTTTTTTTTAAGTAAAGTTTATTGGGCTTAAACTCCTCACCCCAAGGTCAAGAGTTGTATGCTCTAACAACTGAGCCAGCCAGGCACCCCCTCAGTAAATGGTTGATTGGAGCAGTTTCCATCTGATAGAATTGTGATGACTAGACAAGCTGGTTCTTGTCCAACACTCAGTAGTGCCCAGCATATAGGAAACCTTCGGCTTTTCTACCTAATATTTAGTTCTGAAGCCCCTCGCTGTTTCTGCCCAGCACCCTGTATGTCCCACCAGAGCAAACCACCTTGCTTTAATGGATGATAACTTTCTGCTAACTTTTCAGACCCCTCCCTAGAAGCTCCCTGAGCCAAGAATTAATTTTATGTTGCTTGCTATTTTTCCCAGCACAGCACACAAACATTTTTAAAATGTTGATTTTGAAAGTATTCCTGTTTTACAGACCAGGAAGCTGCTGGTGGAGGGTTTCGGGGACATAGTCATGATTCCCCAGTAATGGGGGGAATCCAACATACAGAGTCCAGCCCGTGCCATCCTGTTCCATCCACAATTCTTGAGCGCCTTCTGTTTGTCAGGTCGTGGGGTAGGCATCAGAGAAAAAGAGAGAAAAGCAGCTCCCTCAGCCCTGTCCTTGAAGAGCTCACAGTCTCGTGGTGAGAATAAATTCATGAAAGTCTACAGTACACAGGGCATTACCTGTGGGGATTCTCCTGTTTAGTTCAAGCTGGGTCCCTACATTTCCTGAGTTGGTGCTCAGGAAATAGTTGCTGAATCAGTGAAAAAAAATAAGACAAGGAAGTTACCTCAGGGAGTGGAGTAAGAGTCAGTGACAGGTACTGGGCTATGACCTGGTGCAGGCCTCACAGTGAGTGTATCGCAGCTTCATTGGGTCCTCACAACACCCTACCTGGTCAGCGCTGCTACCGTGCTCACTTCTGAGACAGGAAGAATAAAGCTCTGGGAGGCGCAGAGACCCCCAGAGGCCAGGCAGCTGTGGAGAAGCGTTTGAACCGGGACTGCCGTTGGAATCTGCAGCTGACATTGGCCTCAACTAAAGGTGAGACTTTTTAAATGGTGCTGAGATGAGTGTGGGCATTTCAGGGAGAGGAAACAGCATGGATGAAGTGTGGAAGGGAGAAAAAAATGGTCAGGGACTCCCGAGGGTTCTTTTTTGAGAGGAATGAGTGAGGAGATCAGCAGAGACTGAAGAAAACAGCTTCAAAGGCCAGGCAGAACAGCGTGGAGATTAAAAGTACAGGTTCTCGGGGGGCCGGGTAGCTCAGTCAACCGAGGTCCGCCGACTGATGACCAGGGAAAGAAAATCTGCATTGGACAATTATTCAGCCACAATAAGGAAAGACACCCTGCCATTTGTGACCTCATGGATGGACCTCGAAGGCATTATGCGATGTGAAATAAGTCAGAGAGAGAGAGAAATACTGTGTGTTCTCGCTTATGCGTGCAGTTGAACACAGCTGAACTCATAGAAATGGAAAGCAGACTGGTGGTTGTCGGGGGCTGGGGCGCAGAGGAAATGGGGAGACACACTTGTAGCTATGAGATGAGTAAGTTTTGGGGATTTGGTGCACAGCATGGTGACTATCATTAACACTGCTGTATAATCTACTTGAAAGTTGTTAAAAGAGTAGATCTTCTAGGGGCGCCTGGATGGCTCAATGGGTTAAGCCTTTGCCTTCAGCTCAGGTCAAGATCCCAGGGTCCTGGGATCGAGCCCTGCATCAGGCTCTCTGCTCAGCGGGGAGCCTGCTTTCCTCTCTCTCTCTCTCTCTCTGCCTGCCTCTCTGCCTACTTGTGATCTCTCTCTCTCTCTCTGTCAAATAAATACATAAAATCTTAAAAAAAAAAAAAAAGATTTTCAATGTCATTACCACAAAAAAAGAAAGAAATGGTACTTACGTGAGGGGACGGTAGTATTAAATCACCACAGGGGCGCCTGGGTGGCTCAGTGGGTTAAAGCCTCTGCCTTCGGCTCAGGTCATGATCTCAGGATCTTGGGATCGAGCCCCACATCCGGCTCTCTGCTCAGCAGGGAGCCTGCTTCCCTCTCTCTCTCTCTGCCTGCCTCTCTGCCTACTTGTGATCTCTGTCTGTCAAATAAATAAGTAAAATTAAAAAAAAAAATCACCACAGTGTGGTAATCTTTCCCCAGCACATACATGTATCAGATCAACCCATCGTACACTTTAAACTTGCATATGTTGTATGTCAATAGCTCCATAAAGGTGTGGAAGAAAATGGTATTCATAGTACCTCCCTCACAGGGGCTACCATGGGATGAAATGAGCTCCTGACCACCCAGCAACTGGTGCAAGGCCCAGACAGGCACAAGGGCCTGGTAACCAGATCTGGTCTTGGTCTGTGGGCCTTTTTTTGTCCTCTTTACCTGAAGTGTCCCTTTTCTCCCCTCAGTGCCCCAGGCCTGGCTAACTCCCGCTGAGCTTGGTTGTCCCCACCTCCATGAAACAGCCGGGTGCCCCAGGCTGTCTTGGTCCCCTCTTCTGGGTCCTTGAAATACTCCAGGGTTTAGATGTTAGTTCCCCACACCGGTTCAGTTCCGGGTCAGAACAAGGAGGGGCACACGTCCATTCCAGCCCCAGCTGCATCCTCCTCCCTGGCCCAGGGTCAGCCACATAGTAAATGCTGAGCAGATACAGGGAACACATGAGTGGTTAGGTGGATGGCTAGATAAATGGATGAATGGATAGATGGACGGACGAATGAGCGAGCAGGTGCCTGGCTAAAGGGCAACCACGCTTCACCCTGCAGCCTGTGAGTAGTGGTGGGGGTGGGGCATCCCCAAACCTGTGGCCTCGAGCCTGACCATTCAGGCCCAAAGAATCTACATCCTGTCCCTGCCCTGGGCAGGGTGTTTGCTCTACTCTTACTTCCACAATGCAATTAACTGCAACACCCTTAGTCCAGGGAGACAGATTCTAGAAAGTCAAACAGCCCTTCCCTCCCTGACCAGAAAGAGTGTGACGGGGTCTTGCCGTTCCCCTGTGGCTGGCTTCGGGATCCTCGAGATTGTGTTCCCCCAAAGCTCATGGCCGCGTCTTTTTATTTTTTTCTTACATACAGAGCAAAACATCATACTCACAAGTCTTCTATTTTCTCTCAGGGCTTTCTAGCTTCCTGTGACCTCTTCCGAACTTTATCCCCCTGAAAAATAGCATCCACCCAACAGAAATCATATGTACTCTGCACTTGACATATTACTTTTCCGTGATACCAGATACTATTTATTTGTGTAACTGCTGGTGGCCGTGGCCAGGCCCTTGCTATACAGTAATGCAATTTACTTAGCCATCCGTCACGGTCAGACAAATGGCTGGTTTATGGGGTCTCGGTAGTCCAAGCAACGCTGCGGTAGGCTGCAGAACAGTGTGGCTCGTGTGAGACCTTTGTGTACATAGGTGGAGCAAAGTGTGTATATTGACTTGTCTGTGCATAAAATACTTCTGGAATGATTCGCAAGAAAATGGAGACATTGTTACTTCGGGGGACAGAGATGGGGAAGAGACTTTGCACCTACAGCCTTTGGCATCCTTTGCATTTTAAACCAGGAGTGTGATAATTTTTTTAAGACAATTAAATTCACATTTTAATAAAAATCAAGGTTTCCTCTTGGAAGCAGAGCCTAGTTCCAGCCCTCTTCCCCTCTAGGGTGGCATGGGTTTATTGATTCACTTCCAAAGAGCAGAGTTTGGAAGGTGAAACACAGCAACTTCACAGTGGAGGAGCCCAACGGACACCACCTTGACCTCAAGTTCAAGGTGAAGCTCACCGATGGTGTCCTGTGCATGTCACAGCCTCTTGATAGGATGTGGTAAGAAATCAACTCACCTCTGGGGGCGTCTGGGTGGCTCAGTGGTTAAGCCGCTGCCTTCGGCTCAGGTCATGATCTCAGGGTCCTGGGATCGAGTCCCGTATCGGGCTCTCTGCTCAGTGGGGAGCCTGCTTCCTCCTCTCTCTCTCTCTCTCTCTGCCTGCCTCTCTGCCTACTTGTGATTTCTCTCTGTCAAATAAATAAATAAAATCTTAAAAAAAAGAAATCAACTCACCTCTGCAGAGTTCTAAAAACCTCTAGTTCTAGCCTAATGAGAAAACCACCAGATGAACCCAGATTGGGGGATATCCAATAGAACACCTGCCTGTCCTTCTCAGGATGATCCAGATATGAAAAGCATGGAGAAACTGACACGGACTAGACCGGAGACATGAGGACTAAGTGCCACGTGCTTCCCTAGACTGAGTCTTGGAACAGAAAGAGAACATTAATGGAAAAACCAGGGAAACCCAAATCACGTCTGGATTTTAGTTAACAGCAATGTGCCCACGTTAATTCTTGGTTTTGACAAATACACTACAGCAAAATAAGACATTAATAATGTGAGGGGTGCCTGAGTGGCTTAGTGGGTTAAGCCTCTGCCTTTGGCTCAGGTCATGGTCCCGGGGTTAGCCCCACATTGCATCTGGCTCTCTGCTCAGCGGGGAGCCTGCTTCCCCTCCTCTCTCTGCCTGACTCTCTGCCTATTTGTGATCCCTGTCTGTCAAATAAATAAATTAAATGTTAAAAAAATAAGACATTAATAATGTGAGGAATAATGCTAATCTGATATTAATGTTATAAGATGTGAATACTGAGGGGGAATAATGGGTAAGAGAACTCTCTGTATTATCTTTGTAACTTTTCTGTAAACCTAAAATGATTCCAAAATATGAAGTTCACTTAAAAAAAATAAAGGTTTCCCACGTTCTCATGAGGAATAAAATAAAACAGGTGGCCCTACCCTAAGCCTTTTGGAAGAAAAGTTTGGGTGCCCTTTTTTCTCTTCTCTGTTTGGTGCAGGAGCTCTCGGTGGGCCGAGTCAGGGAGGAATGGGGACACTTCCTGGATGGAGATCCGATTTGGGTCTGGTGTTTGTCTGGGGTTGGGTGAGTCTGTTTTAACAGGAGAAATTGCTGTCACAACAATATAAATAAAATAAATTCCCTTGATGTTGAGGTTTGAATCATTTGTGCATTCAGATGGTGTCCAGGTTCTTTCTTTGGTGGAAATGGCTCCAGAAGGAGGGGGGTCTAGAGGCCAGAGTTTTGGGGTCACAGAGGCTAATGCCCAGCAAGGTGCCAGCTCTGGTGGGGGAGTTTCTGAAATCTAAGTCTGCCTAGCTATAAAATGGGACAACTTCTCTCTCTCAAAGAACATGTGAAAGCACTTTGCAAATGGTGTGGTAGGTTCAAAAACAAGACTTCAAACCTTTCTACCGTGCGCCTAAGGGCAGGATGGATAATGAGTGGTTGAGGGTCGGGGAGGGTGTAATCCAGAGCAATCATCCTCAAGATCTGCTTCTGGGGTGGGGATGGGACCTCAGATTTCATGACAACCTGACATCTAGCCCATGTGAGGCACGCATGAAGGGCCAGGGTCAGCTTCACAGGCATGCGGCCCATGCATGTGACCAGGTGACAGGGTTCTGTGCTCAGAAGGGCCAGGACTTAATTTAATGTTCTGCTGTCACCATCTTGAAATTCTTCGTAATTTCTGGACCAGGAGCCCTGCATTTTCACTTTATACCCAGGTGTTGCAAATTATGTCACCGGTCCTGCTGATGGCACTCACTCAGTGGGTAACTGCGTGTGAGGGCTGCAAGCCACCTGGGGTTTCGAGGGCAAGGAGGGAAGGGAGAGGCAGAGGGGCAGAGAGGAAGGAGGCTGAGGCCTCCTGATGTGGGGGGATACAATTCCTAGGGAAAGAGCTGGGAGGGGAGGTAGGATTCTGTTCTCTACCAGGAAACTTGCCTTTTTTTTTTTTTTTTTTTTAAGATTTATTTATTTGACAGAGAGAGAGAGAGATCACAAGCAGGCCGAGAGGCAGGCAGAGAGAGAGGAAGGGAAGCAGGCTCCCTGCTGAGCAAAGAGCCCAATGTGGGGACTCGATCCCTGGACCCTGAGATCATGACCTGAGCCGAAGGCAGCGGCCCAACCCACTGAGCCACCCAGGCGCCCGGAAACTTGCCTTTTAATTTCCTAAGAAACCTTCAGTAGAACTTCCATTTCTAGTGGTGGGATGGATTTGTTTCTGGAGGGAGAGTGGGTCTGAGTCAGGATTGCGTCCCGCTCCGCGGCATGCAGGGAGAGGAAGGCCAAGAACGTGTACTTGGTGTGCCCTGTGTACCAGCTGCCATATTGGAGGTGTTTATCCTGAGAGAAGAGCAAACCAATAAAGTCAGTTGTAAGGGCCCCCACCCACTCTCCTGTTCCAGGCTGAGTCGGGGTGGGGGGGCTGGGGGGTGCAAGGTGGGAGGGTGGGGTGGAGGATGGGGGTTGGGGGGGTAGGATCTGTTAGTTCTTCAGGTCTCCCAATCCTGGGATTTGGAGTGGCAGGGACGGTAGTTTCTACTTGAGAACCCAAGTCCTGTGGATGGATCCCTGAGGGAGGAAATCTGGCTAACAGGAAAAGAAGGGGGCATGGATGGAGGCCTGGGCCTCACCCTCTTGCCTTGGGCCTGAATTCCACGTGGAGGCTGGCCAGCCGCTGACCTGCCCCTGACCGTCCCAGCACCGCCTCTAGCCACGCCCACTGGGCCCCGCCCAGACCACAGCAGACCTTTGCCCCCTGCTGAAAGCCGGCCTTGGCCTCTCCCAAAGCACAGATCCAAATCTTCCCTAGTCCTCAAGGGCCAAGGCCGGACCTTTCCTCTGCAGGCTTTTCCAGCACACAGAGCACAGGGGTGTCTGCCAGCCCACTGTCTCCAGGTCCGATGTATTGGGTTTCCACCTGCCCCCGGGCCCCGTGAGAGTTCCGTGATGCCCCATGAGGGCAAGGTAGCAAAGGGCTAAGGGTGTGGGCACTGGAGTCAGAGGGACCTGAGTTCCAACGCTGGCTTCACCAGGGTGATCCTGGGCACGGTACCCAGAGCTCCTGAGCCTCAGTTTCCCCTCCTCTAAGGGGAGGATGGTGACCCGCGTTTTGGGGAGCACAGTAAACTTGGCTGCTGGTGTGAGTGCTGTGACTGGACGGATGGAGGAGGAAGACCCTGGACAGACACAGTTAACACAGTGGTCAGTAATAGCCAGTGTGGACCTCTCTGCTCTCGGCAGGGGTCCAAGTGCTCTATGTAGGACTCATGTAAACCTTACGAGAATGCCTCGAGGGTGGGATTATTATTTCCCCTGTTATACAGTGGGAAACCAGAGATCCTCAGACGCTTACCCTGTGATTTGCGCACGTTAAGGTGGAGCTGGATTTGCACCCTCTTGTCCCTGCACCCACTAGCTAGGCCAGCCCTCAGCCCCCATCACACTCCGCCTGCCCCAGAGCCTGGGCCCAACCACTGCCAGCCTCTTCTGACCTGGGGCTGGGAGCCCCCAATGCCTAAGGAGAAAGGCCTTTGTCTTTAAATACTTTTCGCTTTCCGGGTAGCTAATATTTATTAAGCAAAACCCACGCCCCAGGAATTATGCAAAAGATGAAAGTGTTTCATTTAACCCGCAAAAGCAACCCTGAGTTAGGCTCTCATCATTAACCTCCATCTTAACATAGAGACGGGAGCTGAGCTCAGACGGCTTTTATGTAAGCTGCTCAGGGTCACGCATTGGACATGGCAGGGTGGGGACTGGAACCCAGATTTGGGTGGCCCTCCTCCCCCAATGGAAGCAAACAAATCCCTTCCAACAGCCGGTCCTTGGGGCCCACTGGACTCTCCTCCTGTCTGGAAGCCGGGCAGCAGACTGAAATCACAGCAGCAGACTCTGGGAGGCTGGACAAGAAATGGTCCACCTTCTCCCTGGCTCCAAGAATGTGATGAGGTCAGGATGAACTGGTCTCCCGCTAGCACCTCCTAGCTCTAGCTCCCCCCCAGGTTTCCAGAAAGGCAGGTTTTCCTAGAAGGCAGGGTGAGGAGGGAGCTGCTTCACTTTCCAGTGACTAGCAGAGGGTGAGTCAGCCCTGGGCCCGCTAGGTGCTGCCCTGCTTGGAATCTGGGGGCTGGACAAGGTGACAAACTTACAACCCCAGATCAAGAGTCTCATGCTCTTCCAGCTGAGCCAGCCAGGTGCCCCCTTTTTAAAAGTATTTTAAGCAAATCCCAGACATGATGTCACTTTACCCCAAAATCAGCATTCATCTCTTACAAAGTGGGGGGACATCTTCACGTGTAACCTCCATTGTACTGATCATACCTAATACAATGAACAATATTCTCTTTTCCTTGGAAGATTTAAAAATTATACCTGCAGGTCCTCGTAACACAGTCATACCCTGTGCTATTTTTCACTTTCTACTCTACTATAAAGGCTATTATGTGTATTGCTTTTCTTCTGTCGGCTTCCATTAGACTATGAATTCTACAGAGGCCGGAGTCTTTGTTCGCTGATGTATCCTTAGGCTTAGAATAGTGCCTGGCCTTATACTGGATGACTCACTAAATCCTGGCTGAACGAATGAGGTTATGAATGATTTAGGGCAATCTGAAAATATACCTGCCAGCAATTGAACAAGATAAAATAAATTAAAAGTAAGCAGGAAAAGAGAAGATGAAATGAAAATCAGAGTAAGCGGAGGCCCGAGAGAGGCTAGATCTGGATTAGTCCACTGAGACTGACTGACTACAGAGGGGTCCTCAGCTTGGCTCTGAGCTGTGATGCATCCATTTTTGATTTTTTGGATTTTTCCTGAAATGAAGACTGGGGACACCTTTCCCATCAAAATAAAGAATTATTTCTTGGGGCACCTGGGTGGCTCAGTGGGTTAAAGCCTCTGCCTTTGGCTCAGGTCATGGTCTCAGGGTCCTGGGATCGAGCCCCACATCGGGCTCTCTGCTCAGTGGGGAGCCTGCTTCCCCCTTTCTCTCTGCCTGCCTCTCTGCCTACTTGTGATCTTTCTCTGTCAAATAAATACATAGAATCTTAACAAAACAAAACAAAAAGGATTATTTCTTCTTAGAGTAACAGAGTTATCTATGTTTCAGAAAGCTGTTCCTTAATTGTCCTGAAGTGGGTGATGGCATCAGGCAAAGTTAATACTGAGAGGAGCAGGAATGTTCTAGATGAGACTCCAGTGCCTGGTCCTTTGTCCTTTGGCCCTGGAAGCATCCCCTCCCCTCACCCGTAACAACTACCTCTCATATCTTTGCTTCTCTTCTTATTAAAAACCAAGGAGATACACAACTATTGAATTATTATGTTGTATGCCTGAAACTAATATAATGTTATGTCATTTGTATCTTGGTTAAAAACAAAGCCAAACCCAAGGAGGGCTCTTCCTGATGGCCACCACGTTTTCTAATCTAGGTATCAACAGTATGATTTCCGGCGTGAGGTGGGTGTCACATATGGGTAAAAATGGTAGTGAGGACACAGGTTTGGATACCAAGGGGCTGGGATTTCTGGGCCACTGGGAAGATTTATACAGATGGTGAGAGAGAATATTTGAAATTAGGAGAGTTCCAGAAAAAGGGAGCTGGGCAGCCGCTGGAAGTGTGGGGCATTGCTCTTCCAGATTCTTCTACATGTGATTAGCTTAGCACACGGGTAGAGACCAGCTCAACTCCCTCCTTCCTCCCTTAAGCCATTCTAGTTTCTTACCCACTGAAGAGATGTATGCTTCTGGTGAGCAGACCGTGTTCAAAACTCTAGTCAACTCCCTCCTAACCAGCTGGGCATTGGGCTGGAAGCCAGGCAGGAGGGTGACTTCTCCCACACTGGACTGTTGGGACTTACCAAGGGGCCACCACATGCCCAGCATCGTGGCTACTACTGTTAACTTCTCAGCTCCCCCAGTACCCGAGTGCACAGATGAATCAGCTCGATTGAAAGAGCAGCCAGCAATGGGAGTACTAATGAGTAATAAGAGTAATCATAGTAGAGTAATAACAGCAATAATGATAATAATCCATTGTATCGAGTTCTTCTGTGCGGCTCCTACCTGTTTCATGTGTATTGGCTCATTTAAACCTCACCATAATCCTGTGAGATGGGTACTGTTATGGACCCCGTTTTACATAGGAGGGAACAAGGCATAGACGCTTAAGGACCCTTCTCCCAGCTCCCCCCGTGTCTAGAAGATAGAGGGAGAGCTCAAACCCAAATGTGGCTGATTTTAAAGCATCTGCGCTCTTCGGGGCCACATTAACTACAGCGGTCATTTTCCCCAGCTGCATCCATTGTCCAGCAACCCCTCCTTCACCCCGAAGGCGGCCCCAGCCTCCCTCAGACAGAGCCTTTAAGGAGCCCCAGCATCTGGTGGGTTAAGAGCCGTGTTGGGCGGATGCTTAGTGTAAAGCAGTTTCACACAAGAAGCACATGGTGTGTAGGCTGTCCAGGGGCTGGGGACTTCATGAAAACCCTCTCGCCTTGTCTCCTGATGGAAGTGGGCAGAAGGCAGCCCTCTCCCAGTCTGGGACCTGATATGGGGCCCCCAGCTGACCCTAAAGGTCACACATTAAGTCAGCCAGAGGAGAGTGGATGCCCACTGGTGGGATGGAGGCAGAAGAGTCTGGAGGGGAGGAGGGTGGAGCATGGGAGTCAGCCAGACTGGTGGGGGTGTGTGTGTGTGTGTAGGGGTTATTGTGCAGCTCAAACAGAAATAGAATGGCAGCCAACATGTCATAGACATCTCCCACGTGCCAGGCACTTCACATGTGATGTGACTGTGTCCTCACCGTCACCAAAGTAATGATGTACTATTACTATCCTAATTTCACAGATGGGAAAGCTGAGGCACACAGGGAGGCTGCAGGTCACTTGCTGGAAACGGGCAGAGTTGGGACTTGAGCCTTGACACATCTGAGCCTAACCCCTGTGTTCTTATGCACCCCACGGACTCTGCTGCCTTCTGGGGCCGAGAGCTGGGCCCTGGCAGGGTTTAAGAGTCGGGGAGACATCGCCAGGCACTAGACTTTCCTGCCCCTGTGAATAACGGGCCAGCGGACCTGCCTGCTGGTCTACCTAGAGCAACTTTTTCTCCCCAGCACCTCAGACAACAGTGACTGAGAAAGACCTTGGTGCCGGGGCCGGAAACAGGGGTCCACATGCTGGATCCCGACCCCCGCCCCGGACTTTCTGCTTTACAGCTCCTTCGTCTCTTTGGGGCAGTTCCTGGCACAGTATGTGCTCAGCAAATATTTGTCAAAGGGATGAGTGAGCGAACAAAAGAAGGAAAATATATAGCCTTTTCTCTCAACATCACCCTGGTTTTTTTTTTTCTCTTGTATTACCGTATTTCCTATTTTGCCCATCATAGGAAGTACATTTTCCACATTTTATCACCTGAAATTGGGTCAATAAATCTCCCAATTGCTGTCGGCAAGGTGACAGTCATGATAAAGCTGTCATTGCCTGAAAAATGTCTCGATCCGTTTATTTCAACTACACTTTCCTTTTTATGTACACAGAGATGATAGGTCAGGAGATAAAGGAACTCTTCCAGTGAGGAAATAGATAAACATCCTAAGTGAGAATAGCTTTCTGTCAGTTTAAATGGCACAGTTTTGTTTTTTTTTTCTTCGCGGCACAGGAAATAACGATGAGTTCTTATGATCCAAAACATTTTGGAGTCAACGACACACAGCACGTCAGGAACCTCTCAGTCCTGAGGATGAAAACAGCTCACAAGCACGGAGCTCTTTCCAGGCCTTACATTCACTCTCTAATTATCACCTCGATATTACTAGGTTCCCATCTTACCAGTGGGGAGACTGAGGCACAGAAGAGTCAAGTAACTTCCTCATGGTCACCCAGCCAACGGGAGGCAGAGCCAAGTCTCGGCCAGTAGCAAGTTCATACCAGAGCCTGGGTGCCAACCATGGGCATCCCCTGCCCCCACCCCCCCCACTGCACCAGTGAAGAGAAACAATGGGGCTATCATTTTCTATTTTTAACACCTGCTGCAGTAAAGCATCAGTCTGTCAACATTTATGGAGCACGGGTGTGCAGAATGAGCCCTGTGCAGGGGGTTCATGGGGAATCCCAGGGAAAAGACCCCAAGCCTTTCTAAGTGTACCAGGTTGTTCTAGGTGGACAGAACTGTCACACACCATACTAACTTACACACCCATGTAAGTAATGGTCACAGACGATTTCCATGCAAGCTGGGTATTCTAAGTACTAGTAGGAGTAGAACGGAGGGGCCAGCCAGTGGGACAGCCCAGTAATGCTTCGTGGAGGTGGGATCTTAAATCTGTAAACCTCCTCTGGGTTCAACAGTGCAGCCGCCTGCCCATGAGAGGAGGCAGATTTCACAGGGAGGTGGTGCCCTTGCCCACAATCTGCTTTGCCCCTGTGTAGCTGTCCCAGCTGGTACTTCAGCCCAGACCTTGGCCTTGGCTCCTCTCCTGAGCCAAGCAGGCTATGAGTCAGGGGAACACAATGCCTTGAGCTTCCTAAGGGGCAGAAATCCAGCCCAGCTGCCGTGTACTTTCTGGGCAGCGACAGTCACCAAGTCTCCGATCCTGACAGAGAGGGTGGCTTCTCCATGTCAAGGCCACTGGCTCCTCCTTGGCCAGCCCAGATCAAAGACTGGTCAGTTCATGCTGCCTGATGACCGGTGTAGCTCTGGGTTCAAGTCCCAGATCAGTTATTTCACAAGCGTGACATTAGCTTGCCCTGCTGAGCCTGCTTCCGCTTTCCTAGAATGGGATGTTAGTAGAACGGACTTTGCAGTATTTCTGAGAGGATGCAGAGAAAAGGCCCACAGGCCCCGTGCTCAGCACAGTGCCTGGCAACAGGCAACACTTGGGAATGGGAGCTGGCTGATGGTGGGAGATGGCTGCAGGGGCCAGCGTCAGACTCTCAGTTGCCTGGGAGGAGCCCACAGATGACCTGCTCTGAGCCTCAGCTGAGGCCTCCAAAAAACGGGGTCAGAGCAGGACTGTGGTGATGCGGTAACAAACTCGCATACCACCAGCCCTTAATCTCAGGTTTTGTGATGATCTTGCTCGGCTCTGGCAAATAACTCCTAATTGTCTCCATTTTGCAGAAAGGAGAAAGCACAAAGAAATGGAGGACATCCCCTTGAGTCCTGGGAAGGCCTGACTGAGGGTCTTCAGGCTGCACCATTAGTGCCCCTGCCTCCCCCCTCCCCCCAGCTTTGATGAAGAATCAGAGTGTGCACATGATAAAGCTCAGCCTGTGACAATGGTCTCGGGTGCTCCGATCAGCTCACAGCACCCAGGACTTTGGACTCCTCGTCCAGTGTGTCTGCTGACTCAGCCTTCCTCCATGGGGCTGTCCTCCCTGAACAGGTCCTTGTGAGCTCTGGTGTGAGTGCCTAGGGGGACAGTTGCCCCCAAGGTCCCTCAGTCACTAATGAGTGGAGGGACAGTGAAACCAGTGTGTGTCCACCACGTTAGTTCTTTTAAGTCTCATAACCCCCTAAAAGCATGTGTCAGGCCCCATTGTATACAAGAGAAATCCAAGCCCCAGAGAAGTTAAGAAATCTGCCTGAGGTCACCCAGCTTGGACACAGCAGGTTCAGGCTTCTTTTTTTTTTTTTTTTTTTTTTTAAAGATTTTATTTATTTATTGACAGAGAGAAATCACAAGTAGATGGAGAGGCAGGCAGAGAGAGAGAGAGGGAAGCAGGCTCCCTGCTGAGCAGAGAGCCCGATGTGGGACTCGATCCCAGAACCCCGAGATCATGACCCGAGCCGAAGGCAGCGGCTTAACCCACTGAGCCACCCAGGCGCCCCCAGGTTCAGGCTTCTAACCAACCAAAAGGGGAAAAGCAAGGGAAGAAGGAGCAGGAAACTCTGGAGTTACTGAGAGTGCCCTACATTGCCTGGCCCCTTACCATTTCAGTGCCCGCTGCCAGCTGCCTGGACCTGACGTGCCCTGGAATTAGCACCCCTCCACCCTGGTGTCCTCAAGGGCGTGGAAGGGAGATGCAGCATAAAAAGTCCAGCTCCCAGGTACCCCCACCATACTGCTGAGACTCTACAATGCACAGAACAGTCCCGACAGTGAAGGATTATCTGGTCCCAAATGTCAAGAGTGCTGAGGTTGAAGCTCCCTCACTATGAACTAAGACACTGAGTGGCCTCTTCCTGGTGATAACCCTCCAGCATCCTAGCCCGACCGGCATGGCCTCCCAGAGGCTGGGTGTGCAATGTCTAGATGTGTAGGACCAGCCCCTGACACCCCCTGGCTTTGACGTGGCTTCACCTCTTCCCCTTTGACCTCCCATCCATTCCGGGTGGTTCTGCCGCTTTCCCAGCCCCACAACAAGATCCAGTGCCAAGGTGGGCAAGGAAGGCAAGGCCGGTTCAGTCAGGACGCCATGCCCCCAGGTACTGATGCGCTCAGGGAGGCACGTGACTGGAGGTGAGCCAATCAGAGCATTCTCTGGGACGCTTCTGCCACTCTCTCTGCAAAAGCCTAGGGCTTTTGGACAGGGGCAGGGGATAGGACAAGGGCCCCGGGGCATCCCGGACACCTGCAGACAGGTGGAGAACCCGCAGACCGCAGACGGAGAGGGAGCAGAGTGCTGACGACAAATGGGTGCTTCAGGGAGTGACTCAGAGCCTTCCCTCTTTTGGAATTGCTTTCTGTCTTGACTAATAAGGTCTGTCTCTCCCACTGGGTTGGGAATTTCCTGGTCTTTTATCTCCTCCCCAAGCTCCCCGCCTGTCCTCCTCCCCTTCCTTGACCCCACCAGTGGGTCACCCAGCCACCCATTTGTGAACTCAGGTTACTCACCTACTGTCTGGCTGGTGGGGACCGCCTGACCCCATGTCTCATCCCATCACACGCACGAGAGAAGGGCGGCTGGGACAGAGCCATGTCCACCCCGGGAGAGTCCCCTGGGGCCGTGGTCAGTGGCTGTGGTCTCTTCAGGCTCCTTGGGGGACCTGGGGTCACCTAGAGACAGCTTCATCGGGGTTCATGACACTCCTGATGGCCATCACCTGCCCTTACACGGCTCCCTTTTGGTTTTTCAAGGGAACTGCGGATGAATCTTGGACTGGGCTTAAATCCCAAATCTGTCACTTCCTGGCTGGGTAAATCCCAGCCGGGCATGTCCTCCCTCTGAGCCTCAGTCTCCTCCTGTGCACGAGGTGAATGCTGAAACCGCACCCCCCGCCAGGGGCAGTACCAGGCACCGTTAAAGGAGTCGGTGCAGGCAAAGCCCTTGGTGTTTGGCACTTAGCAGGCAGTCAACACTTTGGGGAAAACATCATATTCTGGAAATATTTTGTTTAAAAAATAACGAAGAGGTGCCTTGGGCCACCCCTCCCATCCTAAGCTAGCAGGGCATGGAAGCCTCCTCCGGGAGACTGGGCTGGCCGGTCAGGAGGTGGGTGTGGAGGCCGGACACACTCCCACCGGGGGCCTCCCTCCCTGGCCAGTCGGTGTTTGGCGGTGCAGGGCCTGGCGCTGGCCACCTCCCCCCATCCCACACCCAGCCGCCCACCCCGTGAGTCAGCCCCACTCCTTAAGCCACAGCAACCCGCAAGTCACTTCCTGGCGGCCCCAAACAAAAGCCTAGAACCCACAGTCCAGGAACTAGCTTCTTATCGCTCCTCAGGCCTGATAAGAAGGGCAGCAGGGTCTGAGTCAGCGGGGAGTAGCTGTTTCAAGACTGGCCTCAGGCCCGCTCCCAGCCCAACCTGGGGGCTCAAGCCCCTCCACTTCGACCCTCTCCCGTCACAGCCAAGCTGCCCAGGGCACATCTGAAGAAACAGACTGCAAAGTCTCTTAGAGCTCGGGGTCTATCAGATAGGCAGGCTCCCTGGGGCCCTGGGAGTGGGGCAGGGGCCAGGAGCCGGGTGAGGAGGGAAGGAGAAGGTAAAGTGAGAGGTGGGCCCATGCCCTTGGGCTGCAGCACTCCACCCGAGGAGGAGCTCCAGCAGCAGTCCCTTCAGTGGCCGCTCAGCCTCCCACCCAGCCCCTCTCTGGTCCAACTAGCCTCCACCCAGCAACTGGAACCACCCTTTTTTGAGCCACATCTGCCTGTTCCACCCTTCCTCAGAACCCTGCTATAGCTCCCTACTTCTCCTGGGGGTAGAGGTCTGGTTTTCTTCTGACCTCTAAACCTCACTCTTGGCATGCTCCAGATGGGACTACTCACAAGGTTCCTGGAAAGGAACTTCTCACACACCTGGGTCTCTGCTGCCAGGAGCCAGAAGTGGGGGTTATCTGAACTTTCTAGGTAGGTGGGTGGAGGTATGAGGGAAGGCTTCCTGGAGGAGGTGGCATTTGAGCTGTCCCGGTATATTGGCAAGAATGAGAGAGGCAGAAGGAGAGCAAGGCAGGTGATTCCCAAATAAGCCAACAACTCCCAACTCACCCAGCTTCCACCTGAGCCAAGAGCCTGGCTTTTGCCCAGGCGGTGGGTTCCAGTGGAAAGAGCTCAGTGCGTATCAGTTCTGTGATGCTGGGTAAGTGTCCGTCCCTGATCTCCCTGTAAAACTGGCTGAGGCCTCCCATCAGGGCCGTGAGGGGAGAGGAAAGCCTGCAAAGTGTATAAAGGCCAGTAAGTGCTCGAACCTTTTGATCTGTGAGGACATTTTCTCCTGGCCCCTGCCCCACTCCCAGTCTCCTGGTTGCTTCTCTGGTCCGGGTCAAGGGAAAGGGCCAGGGTAGGGGAAGCGGGGGCTGGGGCAGGGAACCCAGAAGCCAGGCCAACCCGGATTTTCCAATTGTTCCTGGCTGCTTGTTTGCTCCTTGCTGGGGGTGGGGGGAGGAAATTCTGTGCACAAAGACAGGAAAGCAGAGGTGCTCTGTGGCAAAAGCAAAGCTCAGGGGGGCGCCTGGTATGATCCAAGGCTCTGGGGCACCTAGAGACCAGCCAGGGGAGGGTGTGGGAGTGCGGGCTCCCTCTGCGTCAGCTCCTCCCCCACTGTTTTTCAAGTTCACAAGCATTGACTGAGGATATTCTATAGAGTCTCAGAAGATAGTACTCTCTCACTGATTGTGGTTTTAAAAGAGAGTTCCTTATCTATGTGTGTGTCTCTGTGTGTGTATTGTAACAGCTTCGTCAGAGAGTAATGTACCTGCCACACAGTTCACCCCTGGTAAGAACACTGTATGATTAGTGATTTCTATGCAGCAGTCCAGCCACCAACACAAACCAATTTTTGAACACTCCCATCACCTTATGTGCCCATCACCCGCAGCCCCCAGGCAACCACTGGTCTGCTTTCTGTCTGTATAATTTTACCTTTTATAAATCTCTACCTTCTTAAAACAAACAACAACAACAAAAAAACCAAAGTAAAACCCCCAAAAGAACCCCCTGTCTCCCAGGCCTCAGGAGGGGAAGACTTTGAGAGCAAGACGGTTGTGTCCACCAGGGGGCCTGGAGATGTGTCCTTGAAGGCAGGGCCTGGCCTCTCCCGGTTGAACTCTGGGAACTCCCGGGGGAACTCCGGGTCAGGGAGGCCTGGGTGGAGCAGGGCCTGCATGGTCCTGCCCATGCCGTCATTCCTCAGATGGTAAGCAAAGTGTCAGCAGCAACGGTTCCTACTCAGGGCCTGGCCTGGCCCCCACCCAGGAAGAAAGGACAGGTCCGGATGCAGACACTCCCCGAGGACCAGCGTGCGAGATGTTCACTCAGCGCAGACGTCCTGTCCCACCCAACTTCAAAGGTGAAGGCCGGGCCCACAGGCCCCTAACCTGACGTGCTGGGCCCTGGGTGGTGGCAGGTGGCGCTGCTCTCTTGGCCTGGCCCATTCTAGTTCTAGCCAGAAAGGTCAAATTCCCGACTTTTGCCTCTGGGCCCCAATCCCCACCCCCAAGCTCACTGTGGGTTATGAGTGTGCAGAAAGGAAATCACTAGCTGAACCGCTGTAGAAGTGACCAGGAGACCCAGAGTAAGTAGCCAAAAAAGAGCTCATTCACAAAAGCAGGGCTAAAGTTTGGAAGCAAGGCTAGGGGCTGGCCTGGCTTTTAACTACAAATCACCTGGGTAGATGAAAATCAGGTTGCGGGGGGTGGGGGGGGCATCTTTGTCCTGATCAGGGACTTACTATGTTTCCTGGAGACTGGAGGCAGCCTATTAATGTTTTCTTTCCGCAGTGACCAGGCCCAGGAAGGAAAGGGAACTTTCCAGGGTCTCCCATAGGGTAGCTGCTCTGATCAAACAGGAGCAAAGCTGTCAGTCTGGGAGCCGGAGTGATTAGATCACATTGATCACAGGGTGGTGGGTTCAAGCCCCATGTGGGGCTCCACACTGGCTGTGGAGCCTACTTAAAAGAAAATAAATTAAGGGGTGCCTGGGTGGCACAGTTGGTTAAGCAACCGACTCCTGGTTTTTAGCTTAGGTCATGATCTCAGGGTCATGAGATCGAGCCCCACGTTGGTCCCTGTGCTTAGTGCAGAGTCTGCTTAAGACTCCCTCCCTATACCCTCCCCCTCTCAAATAAATAAATTTAAAAAATATATATGGGGCACCTTGGTGGCTTAGTTGCTAAGCATCTGACTTCAGTTCAGGTCATGATCCCAGGATCCTGGGGTCAAGCCCTGTATCAGGCTCCCTGCTCAGTGGGGAGCCTGACTCTCTCTCTCCCTCTGCTGCTCCCCCTTGCTGGCTCTCTGTCAAATAAATGAATAATCTAAAGGTAAAAATTAATTAATCAATTTAAAATAGAATAATAGTGATGATAATAATAGTAAACACTTATCCCAGCTTCATATATACTGTTCTAAGTACTATCTTACGGGGTACTAAGTATCTTATGGGGTCTGTACCACCGTCACCACCCCCCCCCCCATTCCACGGATCGGAAGACAAAACCAAGGCCCAGGGATATGAAGAGTCACACACGCTTGGAGGAATGTGGAGCTGGGAGCCGAACCCTCGAGGCTGGCTCTATTTTGGCCCTGAGCGGTAACGACTTCTGTCCAGGGAGACACCTGGCCCTCCCCCGAGCCTTGTTAGCAGGTCGACACTCCACCCTAGAACACTCCCTCCTAGAACACCAGAGAGCGGGTGCCGCTGACACCTGTGCTTCTGCTCCTTCCAGCGCCCCTTCCTGCCGCTGTGAAGCCGGGCACCGTGATGCTGACTAATGAGAACTGAATGTGGCAAAGTACTTGTGAGAAGTTGAACTGTGTCCCCCAGGAGGGGATGTGCAAGTCCTAACCCCCAGTACCTGGGAGTGTGACCTTATTTGGAAACAGGCTCTTTGCAGATGCAGTCAAGGGAAGATGAGGTCATACGGGATGAGGATGGCTCTGAGTCCAATAACGAGCGTCCTTATAAGGAGATTCGGAAACTGAAGAAGCACACACAAGGGAAAGGCTGTTTGATCAGAGGCAGAGCGTGGAGGGATGTGTCGACAAGCTAAGGAATAGCAAGGATTGTCAGCAGCTACCAGCATGGAGGAGAGGGGCGGGGAACAGGGTCTCCCACAGAGCCCCCAGGATGAACCAACCCTGCTGACCCCTTGATTTTGGACTTTTGGCCTCATGGACTGGGAGAGAATAAATTTCCGTGGGTGCAAGCTCCCCAGTTGGTGGTCATTTGGCAGGGCCGTCCAAGCCGACTAACAGAGTCACTTTCTCAAACTCTTTTACCCCGGTTTGGCAGGTGGTTGCTCTGCAGGACAATCCCTTGGAAAAGCATACTTTGCCCCAGCAGCCCCTGGGCTGTCATTCACCCGACTCTGCCCACTGTCCGGGGAGCAGTGTTCCCCCAGCTGCCCATCCCCGGGGTTCCAGGCACTGGGAGGATCCCGGCGGAGCCCCCGGCTCCCCACAGATGGTGGGCCACACCTCGACGCAACCCTCTGGCCTGGGTCATTTTTAGCAGCTGGAGGACGAGCCAGCCCGGCAACAGAAGGCTGAGAGGTGGAGGACGGTTGACCTTTTCCAATCTAGCTACATCCGAGGAGTGAGGCAGAGAAATCACTTACAAGCCCACGGCAGAGGTGCTGGGGCAGGGGCTCAATGACACAAAACAGACAGCCCACAGCTCGCTGAGGACAGTGAGGTCATTGTGAAGCTGACTCACTCAGATTGGCAGAGAGGAGTGAGCAAGGAGGAAGTCTGCTTCCCCTGCACCAGAAACCAGCGGGTGCACAGAGTGGGCCTGGGAGGGGGCGCGTGGCCCTGGGTCTTCTGGGCGAAGGCATGTGGTGGGAGACGGGCTACCTCGTCTCCCTCATTCACTCACAGTCTGATCAGGAACAAGCATCTGGCCATCGGTTGCCTTTTCTGGAAGATGCCCCACTTTCCTATCGGTTCCCAGGAGGCCTCCACGGACTCAGGATGAGAAAGCCCCCAGCACAGGGCCTGCCTGGCATCTAATTGATGCATTCAGGCAAAACAAATAAGTTTTAAAAATTAACATTAAGTCATTCTCAAACACAACTCTCTTAGTTTTGGGGGCTAAGTCACTGAGCAGGACTAGACCTGCTAGACCTCCATTTTTTTTTTTTTTCCAGAAACGGAAAATGTATTTTAGTTTTTAAAAAACTACTGCATCCCTTCAATTCTAAGATTTAAATTTTTTTTTTTTTTTTTACACTTTAACATCTCAAAAACGCAGATGTGTCTTACTAATTGGTGACAGGTTAATTGGTAGCAGCTTTCCTTTATGGTACTATATAAAATAATGGTGTCTTTCAATCCGTGGCGTCTCAGGCTTATGAAATGTGGTGTGAAATTGGTATGCGCTCACTGTGTAAAGTTTAGACACACCGAAGTATACACAATAAAGGTTCCCCCCCTCCCCCGCACTGTGTTCTCCAGAAAACACCCGCGCCACAATATGGCACAACCGTGTGAAAGGGCCCACTGCTGTTTTCATTCCCTTTAATTGCTAGCAAATCTCCCCCGACCAGTCGCCCACACCTCCTCTGGAGCGCCAGAGCCAAATTAAGGCTCGCCGAAAGCCGACAACACGTTACAAATTCGGATTTCGTGATCAGACACCTTCTGGAACCCCAGCCCCACTCGGCAAGGCTGGCGCCCTCCCCTGCTGCCCAGCCCCGTCTGCAGCGCGGGGCCCCGCGCCGACCAGAAGGTGTGGGGCTGTGGAACTCCATGACTTCAGCCTGATTTTTTTTAAAGGTATGTGCGGTGCAGCTTGTAATTTTACTACTCGCAAGTGACAAAAATCAGGGAGGTGTGGGGCCTGAAGAGGGAATGCCTTGGCAAATCAGAAACGTGTGTCTTTGGAAAGGGCAAGCTTTTCTACCCATGACATGATTTAGCAAAACCCCCCAGGGGCCCTCGGACGCAGCAATCCGCCAACGTTAGTAAGCAGACTGGGTAAAAGGAGACACAGAGTGGCACTGAGAAACACACGTCAAAAGGGGGCCGCTGTCAGGAGCCCTGAGCGGGGAGAGAGTCTGAGAACCACATATTTCAAAGGGGAAGGGAAAGTGGCCAACCCAAGGTCAGTTGGCTGGGGGTCAACAGAACCAGCCAGGTGCCCACTCTAGTCTATCGACAAGCAAATCTAGGGCTCTTCCGGCTGTGCCACGCCGCCCTCCCGACGCCCCCCCACCCCCAATAGTGAACAAAATCTGCTTTGGCCTGACTCTAGCTCCGTGGCCTTCCGCAGATTACCACTGCCCTGAAGACTGAAATGAGAGGCGAGGGGAGGGAGGCGGGAACACAGCAGCCTGGGGGCCCGCTGGCTATGAATGAGACTTCTGTTTGCCTGCCCTGTGCGTCTGGAATTTTGTATGAAAACAATGAACTGGAAGGAGGTGAAAGCATGTTCCCCAAAGCAAGGCTGCCACACACCCCTCCCTCGCTTTATAAAAGACCTGCTTTGTCTCAAGGAAAGCCAAGGAGAAGCTGGGGGATACGCTTAGGTTCGGGGGCGTTCCGGCGTTTGGGGTCGACATGCCAACGCCGAGGAGGAGGCAGCTATCCGAAAAATCAGGAGCCCCACCAGAACCTGGGATTTCAGGCTCTAATGATCTTTGTAAACTGCTCTCGTGTTTGTGTGAGGCTTTATACGAACTTGCAAAATGCTTTCTCAGATGGGTTCTGAACAGAGCGAGGGCTTGGGGAAGGACAAAGAGCTCTTCAGCCTTCTCTCTTGCTGTCTGGTGGTCGTGGCACGCCACGCACTGCGGTGTCGCCTCTCTGTCCACCACTGTCCCCAACCTCAGGAGTCAGGCAGGCTGAGCGGGGGTCGTGGCTCCCGTGCCTGCTAGCTCAGGACCGCGTGTGAGTTACTGGATCATGGTGCCAGCTACAGAGGGGAGAATGAGAGGGGCTGCTGGTGAGACGGCTATGAGGACTGGGCGAGCTCCTGCGGTAGGGGCCTGGCTTACAGCAAGACCTCAAGCGATGGTGGGCCATTCGCTGCACGGCTAGTGAGAGGCTGGTGGTGAGGCTGGGCGTGTGGCTTATCATGAAAGCATCAGGGGATGTTGCCTGGTGTGAGTGCCGTCCAGAGAAACAGGATGTGGGGTGTCATGGGTCAGGGTAGACAGCATCACACCAGGCAGGCTGTGGACTGAGTAGTGCTCCAGGTTGGGGGGGGGTGTCATAGGGTTGGGAGGCACTGGTTGACAGAGTCCAGGGAGATGTGCCGCTGTTCACATGGACACGACACACGAGCACTGAGGTCTCCTGAGGGGAAGATTATAGCATAACTCCTTTCCCTCAGCTCTCCCTCGGGTCCTCATCTCACTCAAAGGAATAGCTACAATCCTTCCAGGGGCCAACTGTATTGGGGCCCCACTACCATTCCAACCTCCCCTCCAGCCCCTCTCTTCCTTACTCACCCTCCTGACCACAATGACCTCTTTGCTTGCCCTCAGACCCAGTATCATGCTCCTTCCCCAGGGCTCTTGCACATGCTGTTCTCTCTGCCAGATAATTCACACAGCTTCCTCCTTTCCTACAGACTTCTGCTCAGATGCTGGCTGTTCCAAGAGGCCTTCTCTGACTACTTGATACGAGATAGCTACCTTCCAATGGTGTCTCCATCTGTAGTACCATGCTGAACTTTCTTCTGGATGGTTTACCAGACCATGACATACTTTATCATATATACAAGTTTGTTAACTCTCCTTCTCCCCACTAAAGCATACGTCTCATGAGGGCAAGGATTTTGTTTGGCTAACTGGCTAGTACTTAGCACTATGCCTGGCATATAGTGGGTGCTCAGAAGAATATTTGTTGAATGAATAAACCACTATTAAGAGAAAAACACTGGCTGCCACACAGTGGTATGGCATGAGTCATTTTCGGTTGTCTAGAACGAACATTCGTTGGCAATTGCTTTGTGTCAGGCATTGGACTAAGCCCTTGACCTGCATTCGCTTATTTGACCAGATACTATTACTATCCCATGTTGTGGAAGAGGAAAGTGGCTCTCAGAGTTTGGTCCCCTTCCTCAGGTAGTAATGGTAGAGCCAGAAATAGGTCTAGTTCTGACAAACCCAGGTGGTGGATTTCTAGCTACCCACATTTGTTCCAAGTCACCAGGACTCTGAAAGGACAGACACCAGAACTACAACAGGCTTACAGGGGACCTGTGTCCTTTTTTCCTATTTGTTTACATTTATGATTTTTTTTTTTTTTTTTTGCAAAAGCAGATATTACTTTCATAATCAGAAAAAGGTTGATCTGCCTATCCACGGATCTGCCAGGCCTCCCCAAAAACATGGGGCTGCTAAAAATGGAGTGGTTGCCTACAGCTCTCCCAGGAGCCTCTGAATCCTGGAATCTCTGGGAACCTGGTTGAGAGGAGATGACTACGGCAGGAAGGCAGCTTCCAGACCAGCGTGAGGACGGCAGCTACCACAGGAGCCAAGGGCTGGGATGGAAGAGAAACCGGCCTGCACCAGCGCCGCTGAGCCCCTCCTCCTGGCCTCTGGCCCCGCCCAGACAGCAAACACACAGCAAGGGCTGAGGCCCGCTAGCTGAACTGATGCCACCTTCCCTAATCACGCCTGGCTTCGGTGCTGTGCGGAGGCTCATATTTCCACCCAGAAACGACAGGCAGACTTTTCCAAGTCACAAAGATGCTCCGGTCCCACACCTTGGCGTGGGCTTCTGTCACTGCAAAGTCTAGTTGGAAAGGGACCGCTGTGACAACTGAGAACAGCCCCCCCCCCCCATTTCTCAGTAAACACCTGTCAGGGCCAAGAAACTGGTTTACATTCCTGGTAAGGAGTACAAAACCAAGTGAATGTCCTTGTTTTTAGAAAATACACAGTAAAGCTTACTGGGGGAAAGAAACACCACACATGAGCTGACTTTCTCAAGCAGTTCAGAAAAAAAAAATATGTGTACAAATACACAGAGTGATAATGCAAATGGGGCAGAATGTAAACAACTTGCTGAGCTGGGTGAAGGGTACATGTGAATTCCTTGTGTTAGTTACTCTTGCAATGTTAAGTCTGAAGTCCCATGAAAGTAAATAGTTACAAAGAAAAGGAAGTACACCTGTGCTTAATTAACAAAGGCTCTCAGCTTGGTGTCTGGAGAAGCCAAGCAAAGGGTGCAATTCCTTTTCTTGTGCGGAACCACCCAGGAACCAGAGAAACTTGTGATCACCTCATTCCTCTTCCCATGGGTCACTCTTGTCCCTCTTAGGCTTCCTGGAATGAAAAACATCCTGCCTGGACAAAGAGCTTTGATTGTAGAGATGCAATAAATGGTCTGCCTGAGTCTGGAATCTGCAAGGGACTCTAGGGCATAATACAGAAAGGGAACGTGGGTACCTCCCCATGGGGATGCCAAGGCAGGGCCAACATGGAGGAAATCTGAAACTCACAGGATATGCTTCCCGGGGCAGTGGGAGCTGGAGAGCAGCAAGGGTGAGTGAGGCACAACCCTGCCATTGGAGGTCACTGATGACCGAGGGAGAGAAGCTACACTCAGGGGACTCCTGCAACCGGAAGTGCTTGGAGGAAGAGGGTCACAGAAAAAGTCCCCCAGGGGCTGAGAGCAGGAATGCTGCCTCAGGACTTTTTCTTTTTCTTTTTCTTTTTTTAAAGTAGGCACCATGCCCAGTGTGCAGCCCAACTCGGAGCTTGAACTCACGACCCTGAGATCAGGACCGGAGCTGACAGCAAGAGTTGGACACTTAAGCAACCGAGCCACCCAGGCGCCTGCCTAGGGAAATTTTGAAGGACACCGGCAGGGTACAGAGCGACAGAAGCAGAAATGCCCTGTGGTATGGCTTCGTGATAAATTCTCTTTTCTGCTTAATCCGGTTCGCCGGCTCCTCACAACCAAATACACGAATCCTCCCCTGCAGCGGTGGGGCGACCTTGGCACCGTTCAGGGGCACACCCAGGTCCCTCTGCTTCAGCCACTTCAGCCACCTGAAAAATCTCCTCCTCCTGGTGTCCTCCCAAACCCAGTTCCTCCAGGGAAGCTCCAGGCTACTGGAACCCACTCATACGCTTTCCTGCCTTCCCCTTGCACTGTTACGGCCCCAATAAAATCTTTCCTGTCCTTCAAGCCCGTCTGCAAAGTCTTGCCCCCCTCCAATTTCTCAAGCTACTCTCCCAGAGAAGTCATTTGTTCCTGCAACAATGTGAGCCATCGGTATGTTCTGGTTGTTCAAACACATAACGTTCCCTCCTGGCGCGTGGACAGGAAGCTATGTCCAACTGACCAATCCCACCATGCTCTACAGTCTTGAAAACCTCTACATTCTTGAAAACCCCGACGGACCACCTTCGCTCCAGAAGGCACTGAGCACATGGAGGGTAACTTTGTCACTTGAGAAAGGAGGGAACCAAGCTCGAGGGGCCTTGTGACAGCTTGGAGAGGTGCGTTCCAGTAACGAAAGTGCCCTCTTGAGAGATGTGAGCCCTGGGTAGATCGGAACAAGAACCAATGCAGCTGGAGCTAGAAGGACCTAGGATCCCTTAGCAAGGAGCACTTGCCATTATAAAACGCTGCCACAGGAGGGAGCCAGATGAAGGTTGGGGAAACAGGAAAAGCTCTGTCGGCTTCCTTCAGAAGCTCCCAAATGTCCAACCAGGAGAGCAGTCTCCAGAGCTCTAGGGTGACCTGAGAGAGAGGTAAGGGCAACGTGCTAAGGTTTTTATAAAGCTCGTCCTTTTAAAGGACTTTCCCTTTTTTGATACAGGTCCACAGTCCAAAAAGCTCCGAAACCAGGTTTTTCAGTTTGGCCCCAAAACTCATTTGGCAGGAAATCCTGTCCTGAACCGACACGTGGTTATTTATAGCCTTTACTGATTCCACTTCGTCTAGTATTCATACGGTTCGCTGCAGAAATTTTACATTTTATTATGGGTTGTTATGTGTACCATACTACCTTTCAAACATGTAAACAACGTTTGATTCCAAAACGCATTTGGCATCCAGAGTTTCAGAAGGAATTGTGGACCACTATTAGGTAGGTGAATCCTACTTTTCAGGTGTGTAATGGACTTCCTTTAATGACATGGTTAAAGTAAATAGTAGCTGTTTCTTTTTTTTTTTTTTCTTAAACAAAACAAAAATGTTTTTGTTCAGTAAAATAGAAAGTTGGCATAAATGTTGCCTAGCTGCAAGATTTCTGGAACATTTTATTGTTCTGTGAAGTCCGACTCTGGCATAAGGTGCTTCTAGTTCTTTATGAATCTAGTCTTGATTAGAACAGAGGTTGCCAGCTGGGAGCCCCACTGGCCCAAGGGAGCCTGCACACGGGTTTTGTTTGCCTCACACACTATTCTTCCCTCCTCTTCAGTCTGGAATGGGACCATGACGTCCAGTGTCCAGTTTCTCCTGAAAATGCAAAGGATTTTTTGCATTTTCCTGCATGGTGTACCGTCCGCCGGGCCAAGAGGCGGACAAGACCTGTCTGCTTTCCAGCCAGCCCCGCTCTGCAGACCGCAGGGCGCCCGCAGCCTCACCGCCACTGGACGCACAGGCAAGCAGAGGCTGCTCTTCCTGGTTAGGAGGGCGGGCCACCCCCTGCGTGCAGGACCTGTGTCCCAGCCAACACCTCCCCACACAAAACAAGGAGACTGCTGCTCCAGGGAACACCCGGGAGGCCAGAGAACCTCCAGTGGTTTGCCTGGCTCGGTGAACTCCTTGGCTGACACCAAAGAATTCGCTTGATTGGGAATCCGTCTCCTTGATTGGGAATTCCTTCTCCTTTTCAGGGAAACTCCTGAGTAAGCTGCAATTCTCAGGAATATTGTCACAGCCTGCCTGAGGCAAGCTGCTGAAAGAAAGCCTGTGTATAGTATGTCCTTTGTCCATAAGGATGGCAGTGTTTTGAAGAAACAGCTTCAAAGGATGGTATAGTGCATTTAAAACACCTCTTTTTTTTTTTTTTTTTAAAGGCACAATATCAAACAAACAAACAAACAAAAAAATAGATAGTGAGCTTTGGTCACTCAGCTGACACCTGCCCGGGCCAGAGCTAGCTAGCACTTGCACGGGGAAAACAGGCTTCTCTTTCTTAGGGACAGTCTGCTCCATGGAAATAGCAGAACTCTTCTTCAAATGCAAAGCATGGAAGACAGTACAAGAAACACACATGTACCTGTCATCAAAAATGAACCTTTCTTTTTCTTTAAAGAAATAAAGGACCCATTTCAGTTAGAGCTGGTGTCCTTTCTCTTTCTCCTTCACGTCTCTGAGTCTTATTTCCCTTCCATCACCATCCCGGAAGCAAATATACCAAGTTAGTATTTCTTTCTTTCTTTTTTTAAAGATTTTATTTATTTATTTGACACAGAGAGAGATCAGAAGTAGACAGAGAGGCAGGCAGAGAGAGAGAGGGAGAAGCAGGGTCCCCACCAAGCAGAGAGCCTGATGTGGGGCTCAATCCCAGGACCCTGAGATCATGACCTGATCCAAAGGCAGAGGCTTAACCCACTGAGCCATCCAGGTGCCCCAAGTTAGTATTTCTACTGTCACAGTTACATTTTTGCTACTTAGGCGACGGAATGGTGGTTCTCATTCAATATTGTTTGAACCATAGCAGAGTTGATACACAAACCCATTCATTAGTTGTTAACATTTAATGTTGGATAGTGCTCTTTCACACAGCCACAAACCATAATTTATGTTTCCTTATTGATGGACATTTAGGTTCTCAGTTTTTGCTATGATCTATAATGCTTCCATGAACAAGGATCCTTGCACACACACATACAAGCAGGGGGAGTGGGAGAGGGAGAAACAGAAGAGGGATTGTTGGTCAGTCTCACACATTTTTAAAAAGATTTTAATTACTTATGTGACACAGAGAGAGAGAGAGCACAAGCAGGGGGAGCGGCAGACCAGGGGAGAGGAAGAAGCAGGCTTCCTACTGAGCAGGGAGTTGGACACAGGGCTTGATCCCAGGACTCTGGGATCCTGACCTGAGGTGAAGGCAGAGGCTTAACCCACTGAGCCACCCAGGCGCCCTCATTGCATAAGTTTTTAATGTTAATATAGTTGAATTTATTTTTACCTTTGTAAATTAACCCAACACCAATGTCAAACAATTACTTGTCCCACCCTCTTTTTTTCCCTAATAATGTGTCTTTAATTTACTTGGCATTTAATGTTTTATATAAAGACTGGCTTTTATTTTTTCCATATGGAAACCCAACTGTCCTCAAACTATTTATTGAATTATTTCTCCATGGCTTACGATGTAATGAGATCTATATTACAACATACCAAGATCCCACAGGTGCTTGATTTCTGAGCTCTTTTGTATGTGGATGTATGTGGATGTATGTGGATGTATGTGTCTATCTCTGCTCTAATACTGTGTTCTAAATCATTATAGCTTTTGGGGCACCTGGGTGGCTTAGTTGGCTAAGTGTCTGCCTTCAGCTCAGGTCATGATCTCTGGGTGCTGGGATCAAGTACAGCATGGGGTTTCCTGCCCAACAGGAAGTCTCTGTCGTTCCCCTCTTCATGCTCTCTCTCAAATAAGTGAATAAAATCTTAAAAACAAAATAATGATAAGTCATTATAACTTTCCTGAAGCCTTGAAGTTTGATGGAGCAAGTCTGTCCTTTATCTTTTGCAGAAGTTCTTGGCAATTCTTAAAACTTTAAATTTCCTCAGAAATCTATCAGTTCTTTTTATTTATATTGTCAAAGAAAAATCCCACTGGAATTACATTTATAAATTAATTTTGGGAGAATTGACATTTTTAGGATACTGAGCCTTACCCTTCACAACCACAGCATATTTCTCCATTAATTCAAAGCTTTACTTCAGGTAGTTCATAGTTTTTTGTTTTTTTTTTTTTTTTTTTTTTTTTTTGGCAGAGAGGCAGGCAGAGAGAGGAGGAAGCAGGCTCCCCGCTGAGCAGAGAGCCCAATGTGGGGCTCGATCCCAGAACCCTGGGATCATGACCTGAGCCAAAGGTAGAGGCTTTAACCCACTGAGCCAATCAGGCACCCCGGTAGTTCATAGTTTCTGATGCTATCATACGAAGGCTCTTTTTTCCTATTATATTTTAAAACTAACTGTTACTGGTATTTAGAAACACTTTAAAAAATATTTTATTTATTTGACAGAGAGACAGAGAGAGATAGCAAGAGAGGGAATACAAGCAGGGGGAGTGGGAGAGGGAGAAACAGACTTTTCGCTGAGCAGCAAGCCAGATGCGGGGCTCAGTCCCAGGACCCTGACCTGAGCCGAAGGCAGACACTTAACCAACTGAGGCGCCCCTAGAAACTCTTGATATTTGTATATTTGTCTTATACTGAGCAACCTTCATTCTACTCCTGTGAGTCCTAATAATTCATAGATGCTTTTGGGTTTTCTGTACAGATCAGTAAAAGATCTGAAAATGACAAATTTTATGTTTTCCTTTCCAGCCCTCTGTTGCATTTCTTATCCTGTATAGCATTAGCTAATACAATACCAAAGATTTGGGGTCAGAATGAATATTAAGTCCAATTCTTGACTTTAATAAAAATGCTACTAAAAAAAATACACTTAAAAAATTATTGTGGGGGGATGCCTGGGTGACTTGGTCATTAGGCACCTGCCTTTGGCTCAGGTCATGATCTCAGGGTCCTGGGATCAAGCACCGCATCAGACTCCCTGCCAGTGGGGAGTCTACTTCTACCTCTCCCTCCTCCCCGGCTTGTGTTTCCTCTCTCACTGTCTCTATCAAATAAATAAATAAATAAATAAATATAATCTTTAAAAAAATTATTGTGGGGGCACCTAGGTGGCATAACTGGTTAAGTGTCTGACTCTTGGTTTCTGTTCAGGTCATGATCTCAGGATCATGAGATGGAACCCCGAGTCGGGCTCTACTCTCAGTGGGGAGTCAGCTTGAAGGATTCTCTCTCTCTCTCTCTCACTGTGTCCCTTCCCCACTGCTTGCACTCTAAAATAAATAAATAAATAATTCTTTAAAAAAAAAAAACACTGTGGGAAATTTCAAACATACATAAAAATAGAGCAAATAGTATAATAAATCTTTGCTGGCCCTTTCCAGTTTTGACAAATGCTGTTAATCTCTTTCATCTACTTTGTATACTTTTTTTTTTTTAAAGATTTTATTTATTTATTTGACAGACAGAGATCACAAGTAGGCAGAGAGGCAAGCAGAGAGAGACAGGGGAAGCAGGTTCCCTGCTGAGCAGAGAGCCCGATGTGGGGCTCAATCCCAGGACCCTGGGATCATAACCTGAGCCGAAGGCAAAGGCTTTAATTTAACCCACTGAGCCACCCAGGCGCCCCTACTTTGTATACTTTTTAAAAGAAGATACTCAGGACTCCATTGATCATACAGAATACATTTTTTAAAGACTATTTTCTGGGGCAATTTTAGGCTTACAGCAAAATTGAGTGGAACATACCAGGCACTTTTTAAAAAGCCCTGAGAGAAATTCCTATTAAGTTCCCATACATCTCTGTAATTTATTATTAATCTTATGGACATGGACTGTGGTAACTGATTCGGATTTTGTCTTGGTTATTAGAAAGCTTAGAGCCATACGTGCAGGGGAGCATAGAATAGTTTCTCCCCCTTCAGTTTTCACTCTACTTTATATCCTCATTCTTTATTTTGTTCTTTCCCCCTCCCATATTCATTTCAACCATGCTATTCCTTATCTTAGGTATCTGTAAAGGCTACTTTAAAACCTCATTGAGACAAAGCAGGGGATAAGTGCATATTCAGTACCTTTCTGGTAATTCGTGACAATAAGGTCCAGCTTTTCTCACTGTAGTGTTTAACTGTACTTTAAAAAAGGCCAGGGATGCCTGGATGGCTCAGTTGGTTAAGCGACTGCTTTTGGCTCAGGTCATGATTCTGGAGTGCCATGTCAGACTCCCTGCTCAGTGGGGAGTCTGCTTCTCCCTCTGACCTTCCCCCCCTCTTGTGCTCTCTCTCAAATAGATAAAATCTTAAAAAAAAAAAAAGGCCCAAAATCTGTGAAAACAAGGCCTTCTTCACAGTCAAATTTACATCCAGGGGAACAGAAGTTTGCTGCGACTGATTTTATTCCATACCAATGAGTACACCATCACACTATCAATCAATGGCTACCAGTAACAACTAGAAAAGTAGTGTTTCAAGTCCACCTGAAGATAGCTTCTACTTTCTTTACCCAACAAATATTTATTGAATATCTAATATATGCTAGGCACTGTACTAAGCTCTAAGTATACCAAAGTGAGTAAAGACCCAGTAGTAGCCCTTGGGGAGCTTCTAGTCTGGGGGTGGGGGGAGGCAGAGAGAGAACCAGCAGTTAACAGCATAGGGGAGGGGTAAGCTGTGAGGAGAGGTGCACCTAGCCCAGAGTGTCCAATAGAAACTATTTCCTTAGCTTTTCACATAATGGTTGAAGGACATAGTTTTAAGAGATCTACTTTGAGAAATCTTGATAAAACCTGTTGAACTTAAGTTGTAGGTATGACAGTTACCTTGAGGAAGCACAAGCTTGAAAATTTGTCACCCAAAAAAATGTACTTCCTAAGTGCTCTCATTTTGGACTTTCTACATTAATAATGATACGAGGGAAAGATGTAATTCTTACAAGTCTTTTAAATTTGTCCATTTTGATATTTTTTATAAAATTGAGTCTGCCAATAATTCATGTTTCCTAATGGGTTAGGCGAGGAACCAGTCTCCAAACTGGCTCCCAGTGATCCCTGCTGCCTCTCGGTATCCACACCCTTGTACCTGGGTTAGTCTGTGTAACCAAGAGAATATAGCAGAGTGACAATATGTCACTTTGGAGATTCAAAAGACTTTCATCACTCTTCTGGGGGAAGCCAACTGCTGTGTCTGAGCAGCCCTATGGTGAGAAACTAAAGCCTTAGGCTGACAGCCACCTCACCGAGCTTGTAAAGGACTCCTCCAACCCCAGCCTGACTGCAACTTCATGCGACTCTGGTCCAGAACCGCCCAGCTTAGCTGCTCCTGGATCTTCAGAAATTGTGATAATAAAGGTTTGCTATTTCAAGTTGATAGATTTGGGGATAACTTGTTATAGGAAAAGGGTAACTAAACAACAGGTTTTAAGGATCCTGCTATAAAACTAGAGCAGAAAAATGAATGTATTTTAAGTATTCAGACAGATCACTTGGACATACAGAAGGTACTGTTTACTCCAGGTGCAGTACTTACTCATTTTCACTGATAATATGGGCTATATGTGGACACAGCACATATGTAATTCTACCACCTAATTTAAAATACAAAGCTTTTTCCCTAAAGTTACATCACTGAATAGATTCATGGATTCTCTAAGAAATAGTGGGCCTGTTCATATCGTTTTCTCAGAGCAAGAAGGTCCATTCCTTCAATTATGAGTGGTGCAATGTATCAAGACCAGAAGCATTTAAAGAATCATTCAGGAGATGCTGGCTATGTAGTATTTGGAGTGATACTTTTGCTGTGGAAACTCTTACCACCTTAGTTTATTTCTGCAGAGTTGGAAATGCTACAAATGACCTTTTAAGTAAACCATTATATGTATGCAGAGAGAGATATGGAGAGGGCGGGGAGAAAGAAATGTTCTGAGAAAATAACAGGGTAAACATTTCATGGTTTTGCTTTTTGTGGTTTTTGTTGTTGTTGTTGTTTTTGCATCAAATGTTTATTGAGCTCCCCTTAAGACCCAGAAATGGTGCTGGACACCAGGGATCTACAGATAAACAAAATTCAGCCTCTGCTGTCGAAGAGATTGAGACCCAGCAGGAAAGGCAGTTATGTAAACAGTAAGAGTATGGAGCAAGCCATGGTTCAAAAGGCACAAAGGTGGAACCCAGGAAGAAGTGCCCATCTCTGCCTGGGAGCATCAGGGACAGGCTCCAGGGCAGAGCATACACTTCCAAGGAGCATTGACCCCAAAGTACAATTTTTTAAAAAAAGATTTATTTACCTGAGAGAGAGAGAGAGAACAAGAGCATGAACAGGAGCGGAAGAAGGGAGAGCGAATCTCAAGCAGACCCCACACTGAGTGCAGAGCCTGCCATGGGGCTTGATCTCACAACCCTGAGATCATGACCTAAGCTGAAACCAAGAGTCAGACGTTTAACCAACTGCACCACCCAGGCGCCCCCATGAGTACAATTAGAACACCCATCTCAAACTGCATGAAACTTAAGTATGTTGAAAATCAGACCACTATCTGACATTGGGGGTTAAACATTTACCTGGTGTTGTGTGGATTAAAACATGTACATGCTGAAGTACTGAGAAGAAAAACATTTGGTGTGTTAGGATCAACTAAGAGGGAAATGGGGCTGTGGGGAGGTGCAGAGGTGGCCCCTCCAATAGGCACTGGCTCCCACAGTTCCAGTCATGGTTTTTTCAAAAATGTGATTTTATAAGTCAATCAGAAAAAGACCATTATCATATGCTCTCTCTGATATGAGGAATTTGAGAGGCAGGGCGGGGGTTCATGGAGGGAAGAGAGGGAAAAAGTGAAACAAGATGAGACCAGGGAGGGAGACAAACCGTAAGAGACTCTTCATCTCAGGAAACAAACTGAGGGTTACTGGAGTGGAGGGGGGTGGGAGGGATGGGGTGGCTGAGTGATGGGACACTGAGGGGGGTATGTGTTACAGTGAGTGCTGTGAAGTGTGTAAGCCTGATGACTCACAGACCTGTATCCCTGAAGCAAATGATACATTATATGTTAATAAAAAAATAAAAACTAAAATGTGATTAGCTTTATATATACCGACTTTATAAGGAAATAAAAATTTGGTTAAAAATATCCTATACATGTTAACTCTTTATAGTTATGGAGTACACGGCTGGGGATGGGGAGAGGTGTGCGATGGGGTGGTTAAATGAGCACCCTAGGCTAATGAGCTCAGAGCAAGTTTTTAGCCACAACTAGAAATGGCATAATTATGCGAAGATTTGATCAACAGTGTAGTAATATACAACAGAAACCTGGGGTTCAAAAAGTGGAAATGGTTGAGGTTTTTAGTGCCTTTGGTGCTCCTTTCTTGGCTGCCTGAAGAGCCCACAACCAAGAAGTGTTCTCAGGCTCTCAGAAATTGATCCCTGCCAACGTAAAAGGGATGGGAATGTTGTTCAAGCAGGCATGCCTGCTTCAAATTCTACGTGGAACAAGATGATGGGATATGCATAAAAATTCAGGATAAAAAACTCCCGTAATCTGTAATTTTATAGAAGTCTGAATCTCTGCTAAATGAAATCTGGCTACCTAGATGTATTTGGGCCAATTCGAGAGGTCAAAATGAAAAGCATCTGTAGACAGCAGAAGCATAACCAGCAATAATTCCTTTACTCCTCCATCCCCATCCCCCACCCCAGACAATTTTGCTTTTATTTTCAATGTTCTTGTCTTTCTCATAGGCTTGATCTCAGTGTCCTTATATGACGAGGGTAGTAAATGATGTATTACAAGATCTGGGCTGAAACATGCTGAATCTTTTTTTTTTTTTTTTAAGATTTTATTTATTTGTCAGAGAGAGAGAGCACAAGAGTGCAAAGCAGGGGGAGTGGCAGGCAGAGGGAGAGGGAAAAGCAGGCTCCCCACTGAGTAGGAAGCCCAATGCAGAGCTCATCCCAAGACCCCGAGATCATGACCTGAGCCAAAGGCAGATGTTTAACCAACTGAGCCACCCAGGAGCCCTGAAACATGCTTAATCTCTGGGAAGAAAAATGCAGCTGCCTCATCTCCTGAATGAGCAGCACTATAAACACTTGCATTAAGATACAGTGAACACATGACTCCATGCGCAAGGGACTTTTGGCTCCACCCAATCCACAACCCAGCCCATTAATGGGAGAATCCTTTCAAAGAACCTGTCTGCTTATGACACTTCACTGGCTTAAAAAAAGAACCCAAAACACCTTAATTTTTTTTTTAAAAGATTTATTTATTTGACAGAGAGAAATCACAAGTAGACAGAGAGGCAGCCAGAGAGAGAGAGAGAGGGAAGCAAGCTCCCTGCCGAGCAGAGAGCTTGATGCAGGACCCGATCCCAGGACCCTGAGATCATGACCTGAGCCGAAGGCAGCGGCTTAATCCACTGAGCCACCCAGGCGCCCCACCTTAATTTTAACCCGTTACTTGCAAGGTACGGTTCAGACTATTTAATAGGGCAAAACTCCAAGACAGATCATAAAGCCTTAGAAATGCTCTCCAGGGACGCCTGGGTGGCTCAGTTGGTTAAGCAGCTGCCTTCGGCTCAGGTCATGGTCCCAGCGTCCTGGGATCGAGTCCCACATCGGGCTCCTTGCTCCGCAGGGAGCCTGCTTCTCCCTCTGATTCTGCCTTCCACTCTGTCTGCGTATGCTCGCTCTCGCTCGCTCTCTCTCTGACAAATAAATAAATAAAATCTTTAAAAAAAAAAAAAAAAAAAAAGAAATGCTCTCCAGAGGCACCTGGGTGGCTCAGTCAGTTAGGCATCTGACTCTGTTTCAGCTCAGGTCATGACCTTGGGGTTGTGAGAATGAGTCCCAATGGGGCTCTGTGCTCAGCAGTCTGCTTGAGATTCTCTAAGAATAAATAAATAAATCTTTAAAAAATGCTTTCCTTGGGGTGCCTGGGTGGCTCAGTGGGTTAAAGCCTCTGCCTTCAGCTCAGGTCATGATCCCAGGGTCCTGGGATCGAGCCCTGCATCGGGCTCTCTGCTCGGCAGAGAGCCTGCTTCCCCCTCCCTCTCTCTCTGCCTGCCTGCCTCTCTGCCTACTTGTGATCTCTGTCTGTCAAATAAATAAATGAAATCTTTAAAAAATATATATATAAAAAAACAAATAAAAAAATGCTTTCCAATCATAACGTCTCTTCTAGGAAAATCAATCTCAGATCTTATTGGTTTGCAAAGCCAGGTACTTCGAGAGAAACCAGTCCTGTTACCCTGACCTCCTATAAGGGAAACTTACCTTTGGCCCCACAGCCAGGTGTCTCTGGCTTGGGTGGCTGGGTGGCTGAAAGTGAGAGGAAATGTACCTCTCTTCTATGGTCCCACTGGTTCTTACGTCTTCCTCTCCTACCCAGTATTGTAAATGCCAACTTCCTTGCCTGTATTTCTCCTCTATACAAAAGCTCTATAACGACAGGGACTGAGTAATGTCAGGATCCAGTACAGTGCATCTTACCAGTCACTTCAGTAAGTATTTGTTAAATGAATGGATATAAAACCATTGAAGCCTGGGATACAGTGTGGTGTAGCAAAAGACAAAGTAATCATCGTAATTCTCAACTTTGTAACAATTATTCTTACTCTGAGTCAAAAATTCCCTGGATTTTCTTCCCTGATAGGCAAAAAGGTAAGCATGGATAGTTAAAGGCTCTTCTAGAATTCTACGTACACATATGCACAAAGCATGTTTAAAAGTGTAAGTCCAATTTTGAAATGAACACACTAGAATTCATTAAGGGCAAATGAACATTAGTCCCTTTAAATGTAGGTACTTTGACACGCTACTTACTCATTCAATTATGGAAACCAATTTGGAATTTTGCAGAATACTTTCTGTTTGTAATTTAAAGTAAAACAAACAAAAAAAAACTTTAAAAAATTTACAAAAGCAACATATATTTACTACAAAAAATAAATCAGGAATTATAAAAGGAGAAGATAACCAACCCACAATCATACTGACAGAAGCACTACTTACTTAGCCTGGGTATAAATCTGAGTCCTCCTGCTTTTATAAACATATTCTAGATGTCTACATTTTTTTCTTTAAAACCAGGGTTATTCTATACCAGCAAACTCTTTTACCCTAATATACCTTATGAATATCTTCCCAAACACTTTGTAAGCACAGTCATCTGTAAGGTGTCAATATTAATTTATTTAACCAATGACCCACTGCTGGATATTTAGGTTATTTACCCATCACTATTAAAACAAACAAACAAACAAACAAACAAAACAAACAAAAAAAACCCACCACATTAAATGTCCTGATAGTCAAAATTTAGTGCACATAATTATGTTTTCAAAATTTCTAGAAGTGAATTTTTTGAAACAAGGCTGTACGTTTTTATTAAAGTTATTTTATTAAAGTTATATGTCGTTTATTTAAGTTATTAAAGTTGTATGTGGCAGACTTCCATCCTTTTGACAGCAGATATAATCACTGGAAAAAGCCGAGAAACACTGGGGGTCAAATCTGGTGATTAAAGCAAGAGATCAAGCGAGGTAATACTATTTTTAGTCGCAAGCCTCTGACTGTTCAGCAGTGTGACTGGTTTTCATATGTGACCCAGAGTGACTCTGAAGGCAGTTGCAACAAGAATACCAAACTGTTGTAAGCCTTGGCTCGTTATCAAACTAAGCATATTACTTCCCAAAGACACAGTCATGAAGGGGATGAACAGAGCTAGGTGACGATGCTTTCTCAGGATTCATGATACTCCAGTTACGTCTAATTCACACATGTAGAAGGTCTCAACAGCTGAGTTACCCAATTCATTTTAAATAGCTGCACTGGTTCTCCTGAAACTTAAATATGTGCAGTTTTTCCAGTGTGACATTCTCATAAACATTTATTTACCACTCGAATGACACCTCACGTGTTACTTTTTAATTTTCATACTATGATTAGGCATCTAGATAGTACTCTCTCCATTTTATAAATGAAGAACCAGAGACTCAAAGAAGGTAAGTGATTTGCCCTCAAGGCAAAAGCTGCTAAAAGGCACAGCCAGGAAGCTAGGAAGGATCTGTTTAGCTTCGGTGCCACGTTCCTTTTCTGAGCCAGCCACGCAGTACCTCTGGGTAATTCTTAAATATATCATTATACAGTTGTTCAATCTTAACTACTATGATTAAAATTTCTTAACAACTATTACTACCAGTGAATAATCCTACTCTTTATTTAACCTGGAAGTGAACTGAATGAAACTGGAGGGATTGCTTATGAATAAACTCATTTATATTCTTAAGAAAAACTGGCAGTAACTGCAAAATCCCATTAATTCAATTTGAATAAAGTAAATATTGATACTAGACTCTACATTTAAAGAGACTTGTCTGGCAAGTGAGTCACGTTTTAACAATAACCATCGTAAAAGGGGGAAAATTAGAGCAGTAAGTTGAATAAAAAGCTAATAAAACTCAAAGGAAACAGCTCAGTGTTTTCTTTTAAACCCTGAAGAACACCAAATATATATTATGTTCCATTAAGAGTCATTTCAAGAAAAGATTATTAACAATCTAATAGTGAACACTAAGAATTTCAATGATATCCAACTCAAAAATGCATAGGGAGAGTAAAGTTATTTTATTAAATCATGCACATCACGTGTGTTAGTGCAAATAGTTTAATCTGTACTCCAGAAATTCTATTGTACTTTATATCTTTACAAAATAGATTTAAAACAATTATTTACTTTAAAAAATGTAATTCTGAAGTTAAGCATTTCAGAACAATATTTGCAATAACCTATATACAAGAGGTACTGGGTACCACTGGCATATTAGCATTCTGTGGTGGAGTGGCTTCCTGCAACAGAAAATGATGAAATGAACTATATGACAGCATTTTCTACAAGTCGTTTGTGACTAATTCCTCCATAAATCTAGTGATCCTCCCAACAGCAAATCCCAAATAGCTTAAAATATAACCTTTAAAGTATAAACAACGACTGCCAAACATCACAAGGCAAATTATATCCTAAACTTCTATTTCAACATTTGGCTAGGCCTGTGGATTGCCACAGAACAATCAAGCCAATTCACTGACATCCCTCCCAGTCTTCATTGACTGAAAAATTTAACTATGTGATACTTTAGGATATTCTATGACCTAAATAAATTTTATTGACATAACTGTGGTGCCGCACAAAACCATAGCTAAACTTTCACTTCTGTGTTTTAAATTTATAACATCAAGCAGTGTTTAGGTGCCTCACTGTGCATGGAACACTATTAATCTTGGGAATAATGCTTCTCATAAACAGAAAGTCCCAATTAACAACAGTAAAAAGAAAATAACCATTTGCATACCCGACCAGGAAATCTGTTGGTAGGTAACAACAGCTCACCTTGAACATGAATTAGCTTTGAAATATCATAACCAAATTAAGTCAGTAAAAGCTTATCTAAAGAGATATTAATTCTTTCTTCAATTAAACATGCTTGGAGGAAGAGATGATAGAAAAAAAAAATCATGCTTCCTAAAATGCTGTATATGAGAAAGTAACTTGGCTTTTAAAGAAAATATCTCTTTAAATACATGAGGTTTAATAAATTACATTCCAATTGACTTAACAGTTTGGTTTACTGCACTGAAATTGTAGGATTGTTTTTGCTCCCAGAAATACTTCAGTTTGCTCAAGAAAATACACACTCTCATGGAAAGTTTTTCAAAGTTGATGTCCTCCACATTGTCAAGTCACATTAAGGCTGAACAAGCGTGCACATATTCCCCAAATTATCACTAGAACAGAATTATTTTCCAAGTGTATTTCTCTTTAAAAAAAGAAAGAAAGAAAGAAAGAAAGAAAATCCACACAAATAGTTGTCTCTAAGTCTTGTTCCCAATAGCTCAGTGGTTTTATAACAAGTAAAAATGGCGTAAATATGTAAAAAATATATATATATGTGTATATATTTCAAACTGATAGGCACTGAGCACACAGGGCCTCTCTTCCCATGTATGTACTGGTTGTTTGGTTTGGGTAGTTATCGAATCAGAAAAATGAATTATCTGGCCATTAGAATTCAGAGTAAAATACCCATAAATTTAATGTTATAAATAATTTGGTGTACCAAGAAGCCTACTTTAGGCCACCATAATATTCAGAATCTCAACATACTAATTTAAAAATTACATGAAAAATTGCAAGCAAATTATTGCTTACAGTAGAATAAAGTCACAATTTTATATCCTCTTTATAGATAGATACATTTTATATAATTTAAAGCAATGACCCTACAGCTGTATTCTTGCACTTCTGCTGTCTTAAGAGGTAAAAAGGAAGAAAATGGTTCTGTTTGTCCCCAGCATGAGTGTGATGCCAGCTTCTAAAGGGAGGACGGTGTACGGACTCAAGAAACGCTCTCATGGAGACGCTCTGGCAAGACCTGGCACGTACAGCACGATGGCTGTCACCGCAACCAGGGCAGCCAACATGGGCATCCAGGGCCAGGGTTTCTGTGTGGAAAGAAACCAAGAGTCAATATCGCATTCTTCCCTCTCTTTTCATACCTATTAACCCCTTGGTTCCAGAGAATCCTGAATACTTAACAGAATATTAGAAAAACCTTATCTTTGCAGGAGAATACATTTTAAAAAGCAAAGGAAAAAGGGTGAGGGAGTACAGGTGTGAGGAGAGCTGTGACAGCAGGAACGCTTTTAGAGGACGGTTGTCTGCAAGTCTGATACAGCTCAGGAAAGTCTTAGGCAGTTTTCAATTTCGTTACAGTTGAAACCTAATAGTGACTTCTAAGAAAACTTGTGGGCTCAGCCTGCTTTACTTATTCCAGTATCCATATATTACAACTAACGGATATACACGGATGCCTGGAATACATGTCTGCCTAAATGTTTATTTCTTGATAAAAACCAGATTTGTATGTTGGGGTAGTTTTATACAAGCAGCTAGTGGGTAAGGTGGCAGAAAGAAAATGGTCTAAGCTTTGATTCTCTAATGTGAGACCACAGAAGACAAGCTCAGATGGGGTTCAAGAAAAGGAAGTACTAATAGGACCCTGCCTCTTTGACACTTTTGGTAAAGACCATGTCCCAATGTAGTAATGTCATGGATTATCTCGTATGTTCTACTAACACACATGCTTGTTGCAGGTAAGCATGGGTGGGCGACTCCCTATTAACTTTCAGAGGGCCTTATGAAACTAACGTGCTCTGGCAGACAGCTTTTACTTTCACTAGCGTACTGAGAGTCTTAATGACAAAGCTGGCTTTTAAAGAAATATTCTGATTTGCAGATCAAGGCTCAGAGAGATATGGGATAGGTTTAGACTCTCATAAGTATGTACACATTGGGGTTGAGATTGCAAGCCAATGGCTCATTATGCTAATCTTATCCTTTTTCGTCTTCATAGTCACAGTGTAAATACAGGTAAAGAGTTGAAAGGAAGAAACTCTACATTATGGAATAGAAGAGGGAGAGGAGGAAAGCTGGCTGAAAATTTCAAAGAGGCAAACGCTTCATTTCTCATTCAAATCTGATTAAACACTTAATTGGGGGGGGGTACCAATATTGCAGCAATTCTTAGTTTACTCCAGTTTGCTAGAGACAAAGACTCAGTTAAAGGCAGCACATTAACAACTGGTTAGGTTGGAATTAATTCATGGTTAGCAGTACTACAAAGGAAACAAGACAAAATGTTATGTGATTAGTTGATTGTTCAAATCATTCGTATGACATAATACATGGCATACTAAATGAAGGGTTTGCTTCAGGTAACAAAATACCTGTGTGGTTTTGCCATGCACTATATTACAAATATGGCACAAACAGGTGACGGGGACAAACAGACAAGGACTCAACAGTAGTGCTTGTACCTTTCTCTACCACAATGGACCGAAACACCAAAACAGGAAAGCCAGGAATAGGCCGATGAATACGGCTGGGACGGGTTGTAATATGGAAGGCTAAAGAAGGGAAGGGATATTAAAATCATTTTATGCTATAAAAAAAATCAGATAAGATGATTTAGACCCATGGTGGGAAGGAGGGTAGGAAGACTGAAGTAATAGAAGTAAAAGCACTCAGGTTTTGTACTGATTCAAACATTTTAAAGACATCTAATACAATCTAGAATGACGGGACTGTGGTACTAACTACCAGTTTAAAAGGGACAGCTGGAGGCAGTGGACAATGTGGGTGCCCCTAATCCCTAATGAAATGTAGCACTTCAAGACAGAGCAATGGCAACACTTCACCAACTAATGCTCTGCTTGACCTTACATTACTTTTGTTCCACAGCTGGAATCCATTATTTGATAATGTACTCTCTTAGAAATGGCTAAAGTTGGGCGCCTGGGTGACTCAGTGGGTTAAGCCGCTGCCTTCAGCTCA